>NW_010309105.1:91127-96493 GCF_000700745.2 Antrostomus carolinensis
ACTGGAAAGGAAAAAAAAATAGAGATCCCCATACTTTTGTTTGGAAAAATATCTGAAAGGTTTCGTGTTGGTTCCAATATAGCATAAAAAGAAATGTAAGAACCTCAAAATCTTTTGCCAAATGGAGTTGTTATACTACAGGCAGCTGTAATCACGGGACTGAAAATAGCCTTGCCTGGGAAGCTGACATCAAGATTAGTTTTGGAGAGTGTGGCAACACACACAAAAAGATTCAGCTTACTCCTTTATCTAGACAGTGGTTGCGCATGCACTGAACACAAATGGGATGAGAGTTACCTGACAAGAATCAAAAGTTTCATGCTACAAGGTCACCCACAGCAGATATTTTAGCAGCTACCTCGGGTATTCCTTAATTCTGGAAAGACTGGGATGTTAAAGACTGCATCAGAGTGGGGAATTCCTCAGGCCAGGGCCCAATGTTTTCAACAGAACTTAGCTCCAGCAACAGTGCTAACAGTTTTTAAATCTCAACATACCTTCATAAATCAGAAATTAGCAGAAGACAGAAAAAAGGTCATATTCCTACACCTCCATCACAAAACATCAGGCAGATGCTGAGTTCCCTTAGAGCCTCAATAGAGTATACTTGGATCATTTTAATCATGCATGTACTGCTGACAAGCTTGCTCTTTATTAAAGAATATTAAAAATAGTAAAAACTGTATTAATATGCTTATATCATTTATGACAAATCAAGACTAATCAATTTAAACTGCATAATTCAAGTGATATAAAATTAAGCCTTCTGGTTATTCTACTGATTTTTTCTATTATACTACTGATTTTTTCTAATCACACAGAAAAGATAATTACACTCCTATTCACAGCATTACAACATGACACAGAAGGTATTTCATCTTACTTTATCGATCCTTTCTTCATACAGTTGTGGAGACCAATCCCCAGTTCTGCTTGCTTACACTGGGTAAATGCAGGGCACTTTTCCACAGTCTAATTAGTAAGATGAGGAAAAGAGCCTGGCCTGTCTACGGTGCCTGCTTTTCCAGTCTGTACAGGAACTATGTATATCAGTTCCATTTCCACTAATAAAATAGACAGACCTGCATGCTAATTAATGCTCAAAATACATCTAAAACCAGCACCAGCAGGAAGCAAATGTCATTACTAGACCAGATTTCCTGTCTCATTTCTATTAATTGTCATTAAGCTGGTTCTGTCTCGGCCACACAAGGTTAGTCTAGAACTAATGATTCTGGATCACCGAATACTGTCTAATTTAGGATGGCACCAAGTAGGTTACATCATCACACTGGAGGCTCCAGTTGTCAATACCTGTAAAATTTTTAATTCAAATCACCACTTCTGCCAGTTGCAAGCAAATTTTCAGAAACATCTCTTGCTTCAAGGTTAACCAGATTAAACTGATGCAATACTCTCTTTCTTTCTTTGTGAACAGTGCATCTTTCAAGCAATTCAAGCAAAACTACAGCAGCAAAACTGTTCACTGTTCCTGGAAAGCTAAACTGATAATACTTTGACAGCAGAGGCATTAAAATAAACCTGGGGACAGTTTCCCATTAGCAAGAAGGATTGTTTATAGCTATGACTTTTGACTCATAACATTTTTGGGAATCTGGACAGGTTACTTCATCAAGAGTTTCCATTTCTTAGCTGTTTAGATAAAGGAGCTTTTAACATTTGCACCCTCTCTAGGTACCTCTGACATTACTGAAAATATTTTATGTGCAGCTCTGTATTTCAGCATTCACCTAGTCCAAGGGAGGCAGGACATGGAGCAATTCAAATCTCCTCCACTCTGAATAATCTGCTGTGTTTATTTTTCCAATCCTGTCTAAAGAGAGCAGGGAGGGGAAGAGGTGAAGAGCTGCCCAGTTCATATTTTTCCAAAGTACAGAGATGCACTCAAATCAAGCAAGCCTCATAATGCCTGCAGTAATAAAGTCATGATGGCACTATTACAAAGTGTATTTAATGAGGAAAATATCTATCTATTAATATAAAATTTCACTCTTTACTTGCAAATCAAGTAAAATCATGGAAGCTATAGTAAATTAAACCAAGTTTAGAAACAAAACACAGCCCTGTGATGAACACATCACCCACTGTATTATACAGCTACAGTGATTTTGCACGCAGTTGCAGTGCTACAAGTGGATCACATTTGGAAGATGAAATATATGTACTTACGTGGCATCACATTATATAAATATTGCCAATTTATTACCCTTATTAGTTCAATGTCCTGTCAACAGAGTCTTTTTCACTGGGTTAACTCAACCATGTTCTCTGAAAGGGCAAATTCAAAGCCCGACTTTTGATTCAAATCACGTATTTTAAAATGTTTTTTTTAAGTATTAACAACAGTTTTAGAAAAGGAAAAGAAAAATGTTTATGTATTTATTCTAAAAAGATGAATTAATCAAACAGATACTCAAAGGTATACCCATACGTGAGGCCAGCATACTGAGGTAACATTACTTGTTGAAGAAATAGCAGCTGGTAACACATGCACATGAAATAGAATTACTCAATGCGTAGGCTGGGAAAATTATATCACAGTGGAAAAAAAAAGAGATTTTTTGCAAAATGTAAAGATAAGCCTGTTTTTTCATGAAAGTTTTGGCGTTAGTTCTTTAATAAAGGATTCCAACATATTAATTATTACCTGATTCGCATACTATGGAGCCTGGCTTCAGTTCTAACATCATGGTGATTATAGAGATGTCAGTGGAATACAGAATCTGCGTCCTGTGTGGAAGATTCATGGTCCACAGCTCTGGAGTTGGATGAAGAATAAACACCCATCCTCCTTTACTGCAGGTCACTTTGGAGCCATACTTCTTGCCTATGAGGTCCGTGGAATGCCTGATGACCCCGTACTTAGTCTGAGTTACAGTGCCGTGCTGGACTTTCACAGGAAACATGGACTCGTGGCCCAAGAACACAATAGCTGTGTCACCATCCTTTATTGTATCTCCATATTCAACAAAGCTCATTCTGACAGTCTTGTAGTTGGCTGATGGTTGTCACCTAGAAGAGAATAAATATGTCAGGAGAGTTTTGTAGGATCACAATGGAACTGAAACTACAGACATAAAACCAACTAATTTTATTTTCTCCAATACAGAACAAAACCACTGTGCAAATAAGATGTTAGCAAGAGAACTCCGTGAAGTTCAGGGATCTCCCCACTGCTGCACTCTTGATCCAATTAAAATCAATGGAAAGATCCCACAGATTTGAATATAACCAGTCTTTTTTCCAATTTTATGGTACATTTTAAAGAAAATTTAGGAAATACATTATAATTTACTCAGCCTGCTCTACAATACTACTGAGAAATTTGCACAGTAGTGTGAATTTCAGCACTCTGTTCAATTCCAGTTCACAAGCTCTCAGAGCATGCTACTAAGTAGTAACTTTTATTTCCATCTGCTGGCTTATCCCTCGGTGATTTACAACATAAGACAACTGTTACTTGCCCAGATAACAATCACGTGTTATTTAGGACCACTAACAAAAGCCTACTTGAAAGTTTTCCAAATGAAGGTTTACAGGTAGGAGAAAGGTAGTGTCTGCATTAATTTATGCAAAAATTTGACTGACTACAAGGAAAAAATAATATTGTGGCCTTTAATTTGCCATTGGGGGTGCAAACCAATTGTCTGGGAAGTGATCTGTGCTGCAACCAAATGTGAACAACCATTTGCAAGCTAATGCAAACAGTTGTATCACTTTAGCCCCACTGTCTCAGAGCTGTTCAGAGAATTACACTTAAATTTTGTTGTCTTTGAGAAGACAATCTAGAAATGAGAAGACAGCTTACAATTAAACCTGGCATTGCCTTTCAGGTAAGGCAGCTAATGATCTAAGCTGCAGGCTGATCAGTTCATGGAAGGAATTGTTTAATGAACTAATGGAGATCCCAAAGTTAGAAATTAAAGCCTATGACAGAAGGCTTTGGAAGTCAGATTTCTGGTACCTCTTCCATGAGAGAATTAAAATAAGCATTACTTTTCACTTCAGAATGATTTGATGCTAGTGCTTTTGTACTGAATGTGTAACAGCTTGGTCCTACTTCACACTTTTCATTCAAAACTTTTCACTCTCAGATTCTAGTCTGGTTTTGTTGACCAAAATGTGTTGCAGTTCAATTTGCTGTTAAGCAGCTGGAATTATAATTCTTCCACTGCAGTCACTGCAACTGATAAACAGATGCTTGCTTGTGGCCAAAACCTCCAAAGCTTATGACATGTGTATTGTGTTAGGTATTCAGGTGCCAAAACAGAATAGACCTGTCTGGACGTACGGTGAAATATTAAGAAGGGCATCCCATGAAGTCAGAAATGTATACACACTGGTCTTTGCGAGACAGTGCAAATACTTAACTGTGTTTTATAGCTTGCACCTTCTGATTATATTCATGACTTAATCCTTCATAAATGACACTTGTAGTTCTCATTCTAGACACTATTAGTGCAACGTAGTTTTCAGCTCTTGGTTAGAACAGTACCATTTGAAAGGAGCTCAAGTGTACTCCACTTCTTTCACGGTATTCAGGCTGTAGTTATGCCCATGTGCAAAAGCAACCTTCCTGCAGTATGTCTGCAGGGACATGGAGAGAATTATTCTCCCTGTGGTTATGAAAACTGGCTTCCAGTTTCTTTGCCTTCCTTTGAGCCACTACACTTACCACAGCTAATTGTCACAATGCTGACAGCCCAAGTGACAGATTTCTCATGCTCAGGTCGCACTTGGCACCGTCTATTCATACACTTGGGGTAAATTTGGGGTCTGTGAGTAGTTCTGGTAGTTTCTCTGTCTATGGCAAGGAGCACAGTGATCTACAAACACTTATTTTCCATCATTTTCCACTCCCTACCAATGCAGGGCCTCACACAATCTTGTCACGTTTCTCTCCTTTACTCTGAGTAGCACTCAGATGTCTTGGGACAGCATTACTTTAGCCACACAGCACTGTGGAGTGGGAGTGGAAGGTGAGGCTGAGGCTTGTGGCAAGGGGTTAGGACTTTCCTATGGGCTTGCCATGACTGCAGCGACCCAAACTCAGTGACCCAGGCCATCACTCGCAGCCGCACGAATTAAACCGCTAAAATGATTCTGTGTTCCCTTCAACCAAAACCCAGATACACCTCCCCTGACCAGCTCCCACACAGAAGACCTGGCAGGCTGCCTCATCCCTCGCTGAGAAGCCTGTCTGCTTGACAGGGCAGCAAGGGAACCTCCGGAGGAGGAGGAGGAGAAGGCAGGCATAACTGTCCCACCTCCCGGGCAGTGCAGGCCCCCCGCTAACACGAAGGCTGGTGAATCCGCTGCCCGGCCACCCGTTCCAGAAAGGCTGC
>NW_010309106.1:0-5659 GCF_000700745.2 Antrostomus carolinensis
GGTCTGTGCCATCGGGGCAGCTCTCACTCACCCACTGGAGCTCCTGGGGGGGCTGTGGGGTGGGGGATTGGCATGGAGAGGGGCTGCAGGAGCATTTTGGGGAGCATCAGTGCTGAAGGTAAGAACCAGTGCTGCACCTGGCACCCGGCCAACGTTATTAGTGTCTTGCTTTTGCTGGCAACAAATCCACCCACGTCCTCGATGGAAGGAAAAAAACTGTTTGGAAACAAGACCTGGCACACGGATCCAGAGACGTTCATCACCCCACGTCTCCCTGCCCGAAGGCGTCTCGCTCTGCAGCACCCACCTCCCTGTGCCACAGCGTTGGCAGGAGAGGGACAGCTGTGCCCAGGGGACCACAGTGCCACCGTGGCCATCCCCACCATCCTGTCATCCCTCCCTGATCCTCATGCCAGTGACGAGCTCTCTGCACCTCGCAGCACTTAATATGCGAGAGGGGGCGAAGATCACCGCACCTTGCCTGGCACAATGAATTATTAATCCAACATTAGACAGGTTGGACTGTTAAATCATAGACTCATGGAGTCAGAGAATAGCTTGGGTTGGAAGAATGTTCCTCACCAGCCATCCCTGCCTGTCCCCCAGCATGCAGGGACACTGAGGCTGGGTTGTCCATGTCCTACTGTGGGAACTGGCCAGAGACCGAGTGACCCAGGCTGAGCATGGTCCAGCCTGTCTGGAGACCATGTCCCTCCCCCTGCTAGATCATGTCAGACCATGTCAGCACCCAGCCTTGCCTTTGTTTTCCAGCACCAAGTGCTCAGGCATCCTGCAGAGGAAGGGAGGAGGAAGGGCAGCTTGAGGTTGATTGCAGGCTGGCATGGTCACTCCACCTCACCTCTCTACTGACCACCCCAGCCACCACCATGCCCCCTTTGTGGCTCTCACCCTCCTGTCACCCCACATTTGTGCCCTTGCCAGCAAGGTTGCTCTCACCCCTTGCAGAGCCTTCTCCATTCTGCCCCAGGATAAATCCTGGACCAAACCTTGTGGTCCTCCTGCCACATCCTGGGAAAACCCTGAGCATAGGGCAGGGGTGCTGCGAGAGGAGGGGGTGCTCCCATGGGTGCAGGTGCACATGGATGCTCGGTGCTGCTCAGGGAACCCATTGCAACACCTGGAATCATTGTACAAAGCAGGGAGCACATGGACCCAAATGGGGGCAATTGTGTGGTTCAGGTGCTGGGTAATTCAGAAGGAGAGGTTGGCTCAGTTCCCGTGGGGCAATGCTCTCCTCTCCCTGCAGCACTGATGGCCAAGCCCTGGGGCAGACCATGCCAGACCATGATAGATCATATCAGATCATGATAGACTGTGACAGAACATGCCAGACCACGTCAGCACCCAGCCTTACCTGTGTTTTCCAGCAGTGAGTGCTCGAACATATCACAGAGGGAGGGAGGAGGAAGAGCAGCTCCAGGTTGCAGGCTGTCACAGCTCACTCCACTCTGGTGACCATTCCAGCCACCTCTGTGTCCCTTTGCAGCTCTCACTCTCCTGTCACTCCACATTTGTGTCCCCGCTGCCATCAGCGCCAGCCGTGCTGCTGAGCCAGCCTCCTTGGTGAGGGGATAATTAGAGCTGCAGGCAAAGAGAAGCTGTTGCTGACTTCTGCATTTTCCCACACTGCTGAAAGACACGTTGGTGTCTTCTAAGCAAATTAAACTGGGATCTCAGGCAGGGCAGCCTCGTGCCTGGCTCTCCAGGCTGCTGTGAGGCAGAAAAGGCATCTGGGGGTTTTCTCTGGGAAGCAGGAAGAAATTTTTTACACTGAGGGTGGTGAGACACTGGCCCAGGTTGCCCAGAGAGGTGGTAGAAGCCCCATCCCTGGAAACATTCAAGGTCAGGTTGGATGGGGCTCTGAGCAACCTGACCCAGTTGAAGGTGTCCCTGCTCACTGCAGGGGTTTTGGACCAGATGGTCTTGACAGGTCCCTTCAACCCAAACCATCCCATGATTCAATAATTAGTGAGGACCTGATCCTTTGCTCAGAAAGACCGAAGTGCAAAGATGCTGATGCTGGAGCTGCGTATCGAGGGGCACTGCACCCACCCAGGGGGGCTGTGAAGGGACATACTTTGTCCCTTGGCTGGTGACACCGATCCAAGCTGTGCCACCTCCAGGCTCTGCTCCACCTCGGTGGCTCGCCTTGGCCCACAGCACCTCACTCAGCCCCATCCCTTCCTCATGATGAATCTCACAGCAGCTTCACCCAGCCAAGCCTCTGCAGTTGCTGGAAGCCTCCAAACACATCTGAGAGGAAGAGAGAGAGAGATGGAGCAGGAGCAGAGGTGGATTACAGCTTAAGCAAACACCCAAGGAGGCATTGTCTCCTTCTTCTCCACATCTGACAAAAACTCCTGAAGCTTCATGAAACTTTAGGAGTCACAATAATCCATTGCACCGTCGCTGTCATTAATCCTCGGTAATTGTTTCTATAATTAAAAGCCCCATTGTGTCTTGTCTCTCTAATATGATTTATCAGACAGGGAACGCTCTTGCACGAACGACGGGTGGCTGTTGGGAGGAGTATTGTGTCCAGTTCTGGGCCCCACAGTTCAGGAAGGACAGGGAACTGCTGGAGAGAGTCCAGCACAGAGCCACCAAGATGATGAAGGGAGTGGAGCATCTCCCTGCTGAGGAAAGGCTGAGGGAGCTGGGGCTCTTTAGCTTGGAGAAGAGGAGACTGAGGGGTGACCTCATTAATGTTTATAAATCTGTAAAGGGTGAATGTCAGGAGGATGGAGCCAGGCTCTTCTCAGTGATGCCCAATGGTAGGACAAGGGGCAATGGGTGTGAGCTGGAACACAGGAGGTTCTGCTTCAACTTGAGAAGAAACTTCTTTCCAGTGAGGGTGCCAGAGCCCTGGGACAGGCTGCCCAGGGAGGGTGTGGAGTCTCCTTCTCTGGAGACATTCAAAACCCGCCTGGACACCTTCCTGTGTGATCTCATTTAGGTTCCTGCTCTGGCAGGGGGGTTGGACTGGATGATCTTTCGAGGTCCTTTCCAATCCCTGACATCCTGTGATTCTGTGTGATCTACCTCAGGACTACTTGCATTGAAGAGGAACACATGATGTCTGCCTCCAGTGCCTGCTGGCCCCTCACCGTCCCCATGCCTCTTGTGCACCTCAGGGTGTTCAACCCCAGGATGAAATCCCCATCCTGGAACTGCCCCTTTGCTGCCTGGACGTCAGGAACTGGATTGTTTCAATCCTTTGTACAAAGCTCCCAGCCTCTGATCTGTAAGTGAGCTACAGCCAAGGACAAAACTCTTTCCTGAGTGAAAAGTGCAAAGGAGAAGCCACCTACTTCCCTGGAGGTGAGGGAGGGCTAGGTTTCATGTCAGGAGATCATGCTCCTGCCTCTGCTGTGAGTTTCGTTAACAGCTACAAACAAGATGGGAGGATCTGCTCTTTGCCAGTGATAAACGAGATGGGCTTCAGATTGCCTCTCTGTTAGAGAACCTGGAGCAGATGAGGGGACTGGCTGGAATGTGCAGTAGAAGATGGGATCCAGGATGGTTCCTTGGTTGCACAGAGCTGTTCTGGGCATGAAGTTTCCTTGGCTGTAGGCTCCTCCTGAGAAAGTGGTTTAAGTGATAAAGCCAGGAGCTGCTGAGAAGGCTGGAGGAGTCATTGAGGTCCCAGCAGACTAGCCCCCTCCTCCATGCTCTGCAAGAACACCAGCCTGGGGCAGGTCCCTGGAAGCACCGATTGCAGCAAGTGGGGCACAGTCAGGTGGGATGAGACAGGGAGAAAGTCCACTGGGGACAGAGCAGTGACCTACAGCCTCACCTTCCTCTTCACATTGCAGACACCATGCCCAGGTCTCCCCTTCCCATGGGGGCTGAGATATGGGGACACACCAGGAGGACGAGTCACCTGCTGTGGGCAGAGAAGCGCCCACAGCTACTGATGAGGTCGCTGGGGAGAAGAGGGTGTCAGAGCATGGAGGGATGGGTGGTGATGTACACACCAGCCCTGCTGCTGCCCTGAACTGAAGCCACAGGTTCCTTCTCCCACACAGACAGATCCAGGGCACTCTGGCCAAGAAACTCAACGTATCCCTGGTCCCTTTGGGCTCCTCTTCCCCCCACACCTGAAGCCACCTCCAGAGCACCAGCAGATCACACATTACCACCAGCAGATCAGCTCACTGGTGAGGACCTCATCCTTCCTTACCTCCATGGGCTTGGGATGGGAGTTGTCCTTGGCTCTCAGCCTTCCCTGTCACCTCCAGTTTTCCCAAGCTAATATCACACAGCATCTTAAATGAAATATGAATAAAACCAGGGAGTTTTCATGAGTGCAGGGATGAAGCTAATGGGACCTGAAAATTACTCTCTTGCGTGAGTCACACCTAATGTATGTGCATATTAATGCTCGCAGCACGCTCTCCTTCCCACCTTTGTTTGCAAGAGCTTTCACCAGGGGTTTAGTTGGAGAGACACACACCAGAGCCACCACGGGAGAGGCACAGCTCATTTCCCAGCTGAGCTGAACGTGGCCATTAGCGTGGGGGGACTGGCCCGCTGGATCTCATGACTTCTCCATCACTTTGCTCACAGCATGACATGCAATAAGTCTCCCAGCCTCAGCTCTCCATCTCCTAGCTGGATGTCAGCCCAGCCAGTATAGAATCATAAAATCCTAGACTGGTTTGGGTTGGAAGGGACCTTAAAGCTCATCCAGTTCCAACCCCCCTGCCAGCAGCAGGGACACCTTCCACTAGACCAGGTTGCTCAAAGCCTCATCCAGCCTGGCCGAGAACACTTCCAGGGAGGAGCAGCCACAGCTTCTCTGGGCAACCTGGGACACTGTCTCACCAGCCTCACAGCCAAGAATTTCTTCCTCACATCTCATCTCCATCTACTCTTGCCTGGTGACCTCAGAAAAGGAGCAAATTAAATTTCCCAGACACCTTAAACTGCAACAATGATGCCCAGAGCTTTGTGAGATGAGCAGATATGGGGACAGTTGTTTGTCTCTTCACCACACAGACACGTAACTGCAACATCAACTGTAAAATCCACTGATTTTAGGGCATCTACAGTGCTCTGACAACAGCTGCTTACATCCCAGAGCAGAGCCAGATCCTCAACACAGGCCCTTGGCATCGCCTGGAGCTGGTACCGAGTTCCCCAGGGACACATCAAAGTCTCCCTCGTTCCAGCCGCTGTTGCAGCGTGAAGATAAAGCCAGGATTATCTCTGCGAGCTGCCAGGAGGTGCTGGAGGAATCTCACGTGGATGATGGCACCGAGTAGGTGTCTGTCAGCACTGCTGAGGGTTTGTACCTCCCGCAGAGGTGGTGGGTGCTGAGCAGGATGAGCAGAGGAGACCCCTGAATAACCCTCTTCCTGGGAGGAAGGAGGATCCCAGGCTCTCCTCATACTTTCCAGGAACTGCAGTATCAGCTGCCTGCTCCTCTCACTGGCAGGGATACTGGTTTTGCTGGGGCAGAAGTGGGATCATGCCAGGGACAGCACTGCAGCCCAGCATCTCCTGGGGTTCATAAGCTCACACTTCGCTTTTCACGCAGCAAAATCCCTTACAGAGCAGTTGCACACAAAAGCTGTTGCAAACTCAACAGTTGAGGCTGGAAGGAAGAAGAGATCACAGAATGGTGGGGTTGGAA
>NW_010309107.1:0-74325 GCF_000700745.2 Antrostomus carolinensis
TGGCTGCCAGCTAGGTTAAACTATCACAGTGACTTATAATTTAAGACAGAAAGGAAATCCTGTGAAGATGTATTTTACTTATGTTGAAGGAATTAATTATTTTTATTTTTCAAAAAAGTAAGTTCAAGTTATAGTGTTCGGAAAAAGTATATATGTTAGTATTTCTAAATCCTGTAGCAGTTTAATGTGTGGTCATATACTCTAAACACAAGGTATGTGTAATTACTGGCTTTTATTAAAATCAGTTTCACTAACTATTGAAAATATACCAATAAACAAATGCTTATATTTTTCCTTTTTGAGGCGTAAATGAATGGGTAAGAGTGTGTCAGTTTTCAAGAACTAGAATTTCCTTGCGTTAGAACTTTTAGCTGCTTTAGCCTGAGTTTTGTCAAAGGATGACTGTTTTCTTTAAAACTCAGTTTGAAGGAGTTTCTGAATTATGTGTAATTTGGGTTCAAAACAAAACCTTTTCTTGATTTTTTTTTTTTTTTTTTTTACTAAAACCTCTCTGAATCATAAAGGTTTTTCTTCACAGTGTTAAAACTTTGGCAGGAAAGCAGCAAGTGTAAGAGCTTTGCAGCCTGGTAGTTTGGGCATGGTCATGCAGAGGTTAAAACTGTGGGTTTGAGCACATTTAGGCAAAGAATGGAGATAGTCCTAGATGTCTAAAAATTGTTGTACAAAGATAAGAATATGTTAACTCTTCTTCCCAGCATATTACAAAATCAAGACATTACTGCTGTTGGGGAGGGGGAATAAATGGGAGAAGATTTATGTTCTCCCCTCCTAGAAATGTTATCAGCTGTGAGTCTTGGGTACAAAGGGTTATTTGCTTTGGTTCACTAATCTCTGCTAGAGATATGCTTGAGATTCTGTAAAGTTGATTTCTTACAAATGGGTCTGAGATAGCATTAGCTAGTTTTCACTGCTAATGCTGAATGACAAACCTAAGTGTACCTTGGCTACAGAAAGTAGTAGCCTAGCTGAGATCTGAGAGCCTGGGTAAGAATATTTTTCTAGATTTTGTTAAATAAATAGATAAAGGTGGAAAAAAATTAATATCTTTTGCGTGCACAAGTTTTTAATCAGCTACAGCAACTGAGTTTCAAATTTGTAATATTAGAGACAGAAGCTGAGCCCTCCCTATTCCTCCCTTCCAAACTTGCATAGCCCTTCATAACTGCCATGACATGTTGAACTAACTTGGAAAAAATAATGTAGAAGCAAAAAACTATCACAGTTACTGTTTCTAGTTCGTCTTTGACAGTACTTTTTTTTTTTTTTTTTAATTACAGACAAAAGATAAATTCTCTGTAAAGCAGAGTTTAGATATCTCTGGTAAGTTAAAATGCTCTTCAAGTTTAGACCAGTTAATTATACATCATCTACATTTTTACAGTGGACTTAATATTTTAGCTTGTTAGAGGAGAAAACTGCTTGATGGCAGCAGCTGTGCTATCAGTGAATATTAAAGAAGGTGGTTATCTTAGTTAATTTGAAAACAGCCTGTGTGCCAGCAATCTAAAGAAGAAACCTCTAGTCCTACAGATCCTCACAAATTGTTCTCAAGTTTGAGAGAACAGTTATTATTTAGGTTGGGTAAGAATTCTTTCTTAATTGACTTATTCACTGCATAAAGGAAAGAGTTTCCCTCAGAATTAGAGTGGAGAAAATAAGAGAGTTTGTGTAATTATTTAATAAATAAAGAGCTTCAATTCTACCAAGCAAATGCTAGACAGCTTATAAAAAGCAGACTCTTGGGGAGCTGCTTGAAACTTGATGTTAGTATTTGTTCTTCATCCACATTTAGGGAGCTTAATGGGAAGCCTATGATCTGACATACTAGATTTTGTCTGGAAAGCAAGCTCATCACTCTGTGTATGCTCATTAGGTTGATTTTGTGAGTAATTAGCTTTGCTTTTCTCTACTTTGATATCAGTGTGGCAGGGACTAGCTGCTGCTTGCTGTCTGACCTAGACATCCAAGGAACTAAGGGTCTTGTGGAGATGGGAGGACAGAAGTTCAAGTAAGGATTATCAACTTCTACCATTATATGGCCACCTTGCATATATTGAGATGAATATATAGAGAACTGGAAAGCAGAGACTGCTACCCTTTGAAAAATAAGCATTTATTAACAAAAAAAGGAAAAGCAGTTCTTCCCTGTAGGCCATATGGGAATATAAGTGCAGTTCAAATGTGAAGAACAGCTCACTAAAGCCAGCAAGTGGTTCTGAAAATGGATAAAAATGCTTCAAAATACTTCAGAATCTTTCATCACAATGCTGGAAGCTTTCACTGGTATCTTTGGGCATCTTTTCTTAATTCCAGTTTGAACAATGTTTCCAAGGAGAAAGAACCGTCACTTGAGCCCTCTCAGCGGCATATTTGGCATTTGTCTGAAGACTGAAGGGTAGGCTTCAATTACTCTGCATAAATCCAGAGTAAGAACATGAATTCAGTCCAGTATGCCTAATTATACCAGTATAGATGAATGCAGTATCTGTCCTATTTTATATTTAGGATTTTTCAAAAGAAGATTTATTCTTAGCTAGAATGTGAGTTTGAATGTCAGTGTCGAATGGCAGCTGGAGTGTTAAATGTTAGTTTGAGTGTCTGCTGTTTGAATCTGGGTTCCTTTAGTCCATGTAGATGAAACTAGCATTTCTCAGCCTTTTGAAACAGTGTAGGTTTTTTCCTTCCCATAAATCATGTGAATTCAAGTAGAACATTACGACTTTCAACTTGACTGTGTTTGTGTTTAAGCCATTCTGTTGAAATGAGATCGAGATATTCAATGTAAATCACCTCTGTGCTCCCGTCTCAGATTGAATGCTTGCCTAAACTGAGAATAACACATGAAAATCAGCTGTTTTTCTGTGAACTTCTAAAATGCGTAAAGCTGATCTTAAATGCGCCAATGTTTTCTCAACATAAGTTCTGTTCGTATATCCCCATTATCCTCAAATATCCCATTATTTATATTGATTATTGAGAGCTAGGAAAAGAAATTTTAGGAATTTTATCTCTGCTTGGTAAATAGAATTTTTTTTTCCTTCAGATTTTTCATAACCGATGAATCTTGAACAGTTGCATGAATATCTGTGTCTGCTTGTGTGTTGCTATTTTTTTGTAATTTTGGTAATTTTAACCAAACAGGTGAACATGCATCGCAGCAACATATTCACAGCCTGATTTGAATGGCATTCTTGTGTTACTACACAATTCTGCATGATTTTACGTTGTTTCTTGATGTGTTTCTTAAGACTGCACTGTAACTTTAGTATAATAGGTAGCAAGTAATAGCTTGTAGACTATTGACCATTGTTCTCTCAGAAAAGGTATTTTCTCAGACGAGAACTGCCTAGGGTAGGTTATTTTTCCATTGACTCAGAAATGGAATTGGTTTCCTTGTGTTTATGCAAATAAATACTTTCAGCAGCTGTTATCCTCAATTTCTGAGCTCATTTCTCCTGTCACTCACACTGATGTAAATCAGGATTAATTCTACTGAAGTAGATGACCATATAATGCTAAATATATAGAAAGAAGAGAATTGTTGATTTAATAGCAAACTAATTTTTGAATAAAGACAGAGTAAAAAGTAGAATTAAAAGCTTTTAGCACTAAAAAATTGCATCACGTGTTGCCATTTGGGAATCACTTTCTCTGGGACGAAACATCACACGCTTGGTTCAGCCACACACTGGTAGACCACTTGTGCCATTTGTTCCCCTGCCCTCTTAGCTGGTGGGAGGCTGTCATCGTGGCAGCTGTCAAAGGGTTTAAAAAGCTAAAAAAAAAAAAAAAAAAAAAAAAAAAAAAAAAAAAAGTTAAAGTAATTTATAATAATACTTATAGTATTTATAATAATAAAAAGCATTGGCTTCCTGACAGTGAAAAAACTATATGTGTTCAACAGCTGAAGAAAGAAATACTCACCTGACTCTCTGGCTTATTGTTATTCTGTCTTCATTCTAATGCAGTTTCTTCCTGTTCAATAACAGTTTATAAAACTGTGTTACATGTTCACTGACCCCTGATAACTAAACAAATCCCAGTGTGCAGCTAGATGAATAAATTCCAGTTTGTAGTAGTGCAAATATATGCTGATGGCTGTTCAGCGAATTCATAATAAATTAGCCATTAAAAAGATAAGGGGTAGAAGACTAAAAGGGTATAGGAACAATGTATTTTTGTAATCCGTTACTCCTTATTTCTGATAGCAATGAGATATCATTTATGTTATATAGACTACAACACGTTCTTCAGTCAGCCAATCATGCCAATGGAAGAAAAGCTTTCATGATCAATTGCCATATTTAGAAAATCCTATTTTATTTACTTCTTTCTAAACATGGGCTGGCACTACAGAGACACTTCTACAAAGAGTCCCATAAACATTTCTAGAATGCCATTGTACATATGGAGAAATGAAACCAGAGCAACATTTACTACCATTTGTGTATCGTTGGTGGATTGATTGTGGAATTCTTTTCTACCTTGGTTTGTCAAAGCTACACTTTATTGACCAAAGAGTGTGTTATATGAGCCAAGGCTGGCGTAAATCTCTAGAGCTTTACTGAAGTGGAACAAAACTGCTGTATAGTTGGGGATCCTCAGCTTTTTCTTGTTGGATGGATTGAATGAAGAGGCTTGGTCATTTTATGCTAGAGTTGGTGAGTTTTGTATTTCTACTTTAGAATTATGTCACTGAGTGAAATGTTGAATGTGATCTGCAAGTTCTTAATTGTTTTTCTTTATAGCTGCGCTTGAACCCCCTCTGTCTCTTACTCTCACACTCGCAGTTTAAATAATTTATATTTAAAATTTACTAGCATGTTTTAATGTGTTCAAGGCTTCTATTGGTGTTTCTCACTGTGAGAACAGGGATTGGGTTTCAAAGAAATAGAATAGAGCTGAACACAGTACATTTTAAATAATGTAATATATGTAGTGATCAAAAATGTTAACGCTATATTTTCATTATTTGGGGAGTCTACAATACGACAGACATTTGAGTAGAGACAGCAATAACAATGGGTTAAACATATCAAAGGAACCAGGATGTCACCTGTTTTGAAGATATGTCAGAGAAAGAAAAATCCTTCAAAGATGTGTGTTGATATTTTTGCCTTTGTTCTTCCAAATGCATAAAGATATTGTAAGAGCCTGGGTAATATGTGGAAATTTAATTTACAAGATGAATTGTTTAGACCCAACCAATAATTTTTGCGCTGATGTTTCAAGCACGGAAATGTACATGCAAAAAGACAGTATGAAGGGATGTCAAAATTTTTTTTAGCTAAAAATGTCACCTACACTGGTGTATAAAGCTTCTCAGTAGATCCCGTTTTAAGGGTTTTTTTTTTGTTTCTGGGGTTTTTTTTAAGTTACTAAAGTTCTGTTAATTTATTGTGAGCATTTAAAGGTAGCCCTCATGGATGAAAATAGCCTTATTGCAGTGTGGGGTTTTATTTTGTTGTTCTTTTCACTCACAAAGTCTAATAGCTCAGGTCCAGATTTTGGCTAACAGTGGGTCTACAAGGGAGAAATATGTGGAGGAAGGAAAAATGGTGATTTTGTTGTTTGTTTGGTTTTTTTTTCTTGTTGTCATTACTCAGTCTCTTCATATGTATTTGATTGGGTCCTGAGCAGAGATTAGTGCAAACTCATTGCACTTGGTCTAGTGGATCTGACCTCGTCACACACTATTGCTGTTTGTTTTCCTTAATTTCATGTACAGGAATAGAAATCCATACAACTGGTATACATGCAGACTCATGAGACTAAATGAAACAAACATCTGCCAGGAATGGTTTAGGTACAGCTAATCCTTTCTTCAGACACGAACATCATCTGTCAAGTTTCCTTTTTTGCTCCAATTTCCATGAGCCATAGTAATATTATGTTAATATTGGTGCAGTGGAATGGATGAATGGATGTTCCTGTGGTACCCGGTCTCCTGATGAAACTAATCAAGCTTGACAGAACATTCCCAACATTAAAAGAAACTTAATTAGCCTATTCCTAAAGAAGAACACAGGGAGGTGTTATTCCCCATCTGCCCCACAAGGATCATCAAGTCCAACTCTTGTCCCTGCATAGGACAATCCCAAGATTCAGACCATGTGTCTGAGGGCACATATTGGCCAAATGCTCCTGGAATATTGTCAGGCTTGGTGCCATGACCACCTCCCCGGGGAGCCTGTTCCAGTGCTCCACTACCCTCTGGGTGAAGAACCTTTTCCTCATGGCCAACCACAGCCTCCCCTGCCACATCTTCCTGCCATTTCCTCTGCTCCTGGCGTTGGTGGCCAGAGAGAAGAGATCAGCACCTGCCCCTCCTCTTGCCCTTGGTAGGAAGTTCTAGACTGTGATGAGATCTCCTCTGTCTCCTCTTCTCCAGGCTGAACAAACCAAATGACTTCAGCCTCTCCTCATACAGCTTCCCCTCTAAATCCTTCACCAATTTTGTGGCCTCCTCTGGACACTCTCCAGCAGCTTTATATATATATAAATTTTTTTATAGTGTGGTGCCCAAAACTCCAGCCAGTACTCAAGGTCAGGTGATAGTAACAGTGTTGGCTTAAACATGTCACAAAGGTCAGGAATCCCTATAAAACATGCTAAAATGTCTTCTTACTCCAAGCTTGACTTCTTGTGTAACCAAGATGTAACCCCACAGAAACACAGTAACTCTCCTGCTTCCTGGCTGCAGGTTTTTCAGATGTGCAACTCCTGCTCTAGTTTTGTAGGAAGAAGGAATATTTTGCACTAGACATGCAGTTCTGGAAACACTATATGTTCTGAATCCTGGTTTCCTGGAGATTTGTATTTTGTTCTCAAGTCTCAAATCCAGCAAAGCATTTGCCACAGAATTTATTAAATCTCTCACCTACTCAGATTCCTCAGTGTGGGCTACTAGGTAAACTCGTTCCTCAGAGCATTAAGAGGCTAATAAGGTTTTTGTCCTCAAAACAGTTGCCTGTTTTCACTGAAAATTTAGGAATTTAACTTCCACTGAGACTTATCTGTTACTTTGAATTAAATTAATCAAAAGCTTAACAATTTATTAAGATGAGTGGGGAGAGGCTCTCTGCAGTTTTATCATGGTCACAGACTTTGAACTAGCAGTTTGCAAAGGACCCCAAACACATACTGATTGTTATTAAGTCTAATAGCAGAAAGAATTCACTTCTTGTACTGATCTCCACATGCCAAGAGGACCATAAATCAGAGCAGGGTGAATTAAAGATCTCTGTCTGCAGTCCTACTTAGAGTTTTGACATCAGTTTTGATTTCTTAGATATACATTTGTTCCCATTTTATGCTTAATGCTAAAAGTCACATGAAGAGCTCTCAACATAAAAGCTCATTATTAAAAACTGTGAGCTGCATTCATATGACTTTTTTTTTTTTTTTTTGGAGGAGGAGGAGTCAAAGAAAAAGCCAGAAACAGCACTCTCTTACACAAGAAATAATCCTGATTTTGTTCAAATGGTTTTGGATATTTATGAGCTAATGATGATCCTTTGAAAAGGTAATCAGCTTTCATGCATAAAACTGCAAATGTGTGAGAACTGGGATAAAATGTAGGACTGAGTCAGAATATAACACTTTTTAATCAAATAAACCATATGATTGAGTTTACAACTAAGATGGAAATTTCCACATTTTTATTAGTACTCTAACAAAACAAAAATGCTAAGAAAAAAATGAAAACAAACCAAAAGAATGCAATCTTAAATTAAGAGAATATATAATTTGAGTATATGAATTCCAGCACATTGAATAATTAATCCTGATTTTTTTTAAATGTATTCCCTTTTCAGGGGAAAAAGAGGTAACTAAATATAAATGCAGTTTTTCTCACCTCATTGTCCTTTACCTACCTGTGAGAACAGATGGAGATGCAAAGTTTCTCAGTGCCATCTTTTATGCCCACATCTTTTTAATAGATATAAGAAAGACTGTTATATAGACGAGGTAGTTTAGGCTAAAACTCTGCTAAGGATTATGTCTGCAGTTGAAAAAGGTGGATGAGTGTGCGCAAGTGCTCAGGTCTGTGTCTTGACTCTGGTTAACTTACTGGTATAAATGCAGCTGCTGTCTTGTAAACAACTGCATGTAAGTCATCTCTCTGTTTCTGATCATATAAAAAGTATGGATATACAGTGATAGAATAAAAAGGGAGGAGTAATAGACTGACTAGTTGTTTTTAGGAATACAGAAATAGGAGAGTACCACTGATATCCACATATTCTTTTTCTGTGAAATACTCTGGGTCTTTGTTTCTTGGTGTCAGACAATCATATTGTAAATATCATTATCATAAATGAGACTTTTCCAAGAGAAAAGATTATGTATTAACAGGATAAAGGACTACTAAGCACATAAGTAAACTAAATGATGTTTTGAGACAATATTAGCTTTCTCCATGCCAGGTTTAAAGCATACTGATAGGAGGAGTAGAAAAGGGAACATCTAATTCTGTTGCCTTGTCTACGCATTCTGGTTCTGAGCAGATGATGTCATTTTGCATTGCTGTTGAACCATTACTAAATTATTGTAAAAACATTTTAAAGACTTTTATTGCACAAAAATTGGATACATGTAAAATGAATCTTTCTTTGAATATGACTTTGTAAGCCTTTGAAATATTACTCTAAATAAAAATCTCTTCACTCACCCCTATGAAAGCAATCACAGTATTATACAAGGTTTTGTCTATGAACAAGGGAACTAATAAGTCTTGATTTCCTAAAAAAAATAAAATTAAAAAAAATTGTATTTTACATGCCCTTTACCATGATAATCTCAGATTTCTCACACTAACAATCTTCCTTCTCATGCAATACCAACAGTTTTTCCTCCAGTCCTTATGATGGTGTATCTTGATTTCTACTCTTACAATGTCTCCAGTTTGCATCTGTGCCCACATTCTTTCATCCTCATTAATTTCCTCATTTGGTCTTCAAAGCCTTCTTCCATGTTTCCTATCTATGTTTCCTCTGATGGCTGGACAAATCCAGCATGAGCTGTGGCTGAATAAATGATTGTGGCTGATCAATGCTTCCAGGCTGTCAAGTAGGCCAAATAAAGTGAAAAGGTGAATTCTCCCTCAGTGGGACCCTCATCTTGACACAGATGTGGGTTTTCATGGAAATTAGAGGATGGCCAGCACACTGGTCACAAATCTTAACCTTGCCTGAAAGGCAGGGTCGTTGATAAAGCACAAGCACTAGAGGTATGTTCCTCCTTAATGATAGTAAAATAATATTTACATAGATAGCAAAGCAGTGTAGCAGAGTTCTGTTTTCAGGTATTTATGTAAACAAGTTGCTATTGTTGTATGCTTATATAGAATTTAAAGATGTCCCCACCTGGGCTATCAATCACCAGCAACTGTAATAGATTGTTTGACAATTCTTTATCTGCTTCAGCCCTAAAACTGGTCCTATCTAGCTCACAAATTATGTTTCTTTAGGGATCAGAAATTATAATTTGTGATTTGTTTATACCCTGGGGTGTCTCATATCACACTGTGGTAATATCTTCAAAGCTTCTGTTACTATTGTGAACTTTTTTGAGTTGCTACCACAATCTTCTGTTTTTCAACAGCTGTCAAAATATAGTTTCCTGATAATATAACTAACGATTAATTACCACAGCCTAGTCAGGTATGCATCCATATTTTAGGGTCACTGAATAGTTTGCCAAAATAGTGGACTGTTATTAAATAGATGGATTGCTTTGGTAACTACTTGCTATTAATATTTATTAATTATAGCACTACCAGGGGTATGTTGTCAAAATTGCTTTGTGGGATCAACTCACACACATTGCAGTCTTGTAAATCTTGTTTCCATAGGACACCAACTGCCCTCATCCCCCTCGAGTATGTCAGTATACATTGTTCATAATGTGTTATGAGTTTTAATAGCACTAACCTTGATTGCAGATTGACCAGAAAGGATTAGTATGGAAACACCCTGAATTTGTTCCTTGTTTCTTGGTATACCAAACCAAGAAATTCTTTTGGCCTTTTTGCATGCTTTGGAGCATAAAAGTTACTGTAAGTTAAAGATTCTGTTGTCTGACATTTCAGAGATGTTGCCATAGTTTTTGGTGTTCCTCTATACCCTTTGTTCTCTGTTTTTTTCAGTATGAATAGACCAGGTATGGAAGAATGGTGTAAGAAGGCATATACCTACTGTCAAATTAAATAGAAAGGTAACCTGATCTTGCTAACAGAGGTAAAAAAGCATTGAGATGGGTTGCTGGTCTCTGACCTATGCAGCAGAAATTCTTGAAGTTGAACATTTTATGATTGCGTTCTGTGGCAGGAAGAAAATAAATGTGTACCATTGCAATATAAAATGCATTTATACCTGTAACTCAGAAAATCAGTAAATCAAATTGATCAATTCTAGCTATACTACCTAGACTCAGCAGTCATGTTAGCTATGTGGTTTGGAACAGGATGTCTACTTCATGGCCCATCGTAATAGATGGACAATAGAGAACAAATTCCCTACAGTTTTATAAGCTGCTTTCTTGTAGGAGACAAACTTGCTGCATTTCATCAATGCAATGCTATATTGCACAAGACCAGTTAAAATTACAGCAAAAAAATGGTCTTAACTCTGGTTTTGACTAAATCCTGCTGTTATTCCTCTTGGTTTAGTATGGCTGTTTGGTGTTTATTTCTTCAGCGATGGATGCACATTCAATTCCATACAGAGGAAATTTGGAAATTATATCAATATAGAGTGCAAATTGTTGAAGGGCGAGATCCCATGTATCTGAAGCTGGGTGCCCCACTGCACTTCCCAACTCCTGTGGGAATGAACCTCAGGAGAAGAGCCCTTTTCTGCTGTCCTTATCTCCTGCCTGCTGGGCAGCTGGGAGATACATAGGTTCCCTACTACTATCAATTAATTATATTCCAGCTGAATGCCTCAGAAACACACTCTTATGAAAATGAGGGAGGATCATCTGTAATTCCTAAGGGAGTTTTCTCTCAAAGCAGAAAGCTTTTCTATTTATTTCAGCTCTGGAAATTAGTATCGTTGGAGAGTTGGGCAGAAAGGAACCTGATGAGGTTCAACAAGAGCAAGTGCAGAGTCTTTCACCTGGGGAGGAATAACTGCATGGGTCAGTACAGGTTAGGGGCTGACCTGCTGTAAGGGAGCTCTGAGGAAGGGACCTGGGTGTGCTGGTGGACAGCAGGTTGACCATGAACCAGCAGTATGTCCTTGTGGCCAGGAAGGCCAACGGTATCCTGGGGTGCATTAAAAAGAGCATGGCCAGCAGGTCGAGGGAGGTTCTCCTCCCCCTCTACTCTGCCCTAGTGAGGCCACATCTGGAGTACTGTGTCCAGTTCTGGGCTTCCCAGTTCAAGAAAGACAGGGATCTTCTAGAGATAGTTCATTGGAGAGCCACAAAGATGATGAAGGGCCTGGGGCATCTCCTACATGAGGAGAGGCTGAGAGAGCTGGTACTCTGCAGCCTGGAGAAGAGAAGACTGAGAGGGGATCTGATCAATGTCTGTAAATACCTGAAGTGTGGGGGCCAAATGGATGGGGCCGAGCTCTTTTTGATGGTGCCTGGTGACAGGACATGGGGCAATGGGCAAAAACTGGAACACTGGAAGTTCCAGACAAACTTAAGGAAAAAGTTCTTTACTGTCAGGGTGTTGGAGCACTGGAACAGGCTGCCCAGAGAGGTTGTGGCGTCTCCATCTCTGGAGATGTTCAAAACCCGCCTGGACTCTTTCCTGTGCAACCTGTTGTAAGGAACCTGTAGGTAACCTGGCGGGGGGGTTGGACTAGATGATCTCCTGAGTTCCCTTCCAACCCCTACCATTCTGTGATTCTGTAATATCTTCATCCACTTTTCTAAAGTCCTTGAATTTCAAGCTGTTTAGAGATACAGTGGAACACAGAACCCCTAACAAATGTATGCTTAAACTTTTAATTGTGCCATCAGGTCTTCATGTATGGTAACTGGAACATCTCTGAGCCTGTTTGTTCTAGCTGAGGGTGCAGGCTGATAGTTCTGCCCAGTGCTCCACGCTAAGTACCAAACAGAATTGCTTGAATAATTTTACAAATGAAACTTAAGAGGTTTATGTAATTATTTTTCTCATGTGTACATTGGAAAAATGTTCTGAAACAATCACCCACCTTTTCTATAATCCGTGTGCTTTCCCATGTTTTCCATAGAGAATGCTTGGGCTGACGTAGTAGGGAGTTTCTTGTCCTTGCAATCAGGTGTATTTATCATGGTTTGGGCTTATCAGTGTGGTCTGCTTGACCTGTTTCTGGAAGAGGGAGCTGTATGGTCATAATCCATCTAAAAAGAGAAATGAAAAAAAAAAAAAAAAAGGAAGAAGAGTCAGTGTTAATATCTTTTTTAATTCATATCATTTCTAAAATCATTATTGTCTAATATTAGAAATAAAGGCTCAGACATAACACAATACCATTTTCTGGTATTCTTTACTGGCAGCTCTATAACTGAACACAAACAAATGTAATTTCTTTTTTTTTTTTTTTTTTTTTGATGAAAATAATAAAGCAGAAGGATTTTTCAAGGTGTTTCATTTCTTTATCTCACTTCTATTCCATGCTATAGGCAATGATCATGGCCTGTACTGGAATGATCCTAGAAAATGGAGGAGATTCAGACTGCATTAACAATACTTCAATTAAATTGCCCAGAACTGTGATTTTTGCATTTTGAGTTGAGCTTTCAGTATATGTGAGGCTTCTAACACTCCTGTTTCTTTCAAAAAATCTCAGTCCAAGACCCACTGAATTTATTCAAGCCAGAGTTACTTTTACTACTATTTTACTAAAAGCAGAAATCTCTTAAAGCGCTTTCAACTAAATCTGATGTGGAGGAAGTCTGAAGGGAGTTTGAGTGAGTGGAAAGCCTTATTCCTGTAGTAGCTATGAGTGAATATACTGTTGACCTTTTGAGTAGTAAAAAGTTTTTCATAGGTTTGGTGGGCAGCTTATAAGACATGAAATAAACATTCAATAGTTCTGCTTAAAATTCTCTGTAGCTTTCTATTGTCCTGGTGTTACTGACATGCTTAGGTATCTATAGATTATTGTAAATGTCTGAGCAGTTTATATTAAATATGTTCAGGATTTGGTATTAAAAAAATTCAGAGCAAATGTCAAACTCAGTAAACTAGATCATTAGTAATTTACAAAAGAAATGCCTTTTTTACTGCCATGCATACAATTCTGTTTTTTAAATACAGATTAATGTGTGTACATGTGAAGAAGTTAAAAATAAATCTCTTCTTTAGATAAGGCTACGTGACTGGTTAATATAAATGAGGGACAATTGGCAATGTTACCCAGTATGAGGTTCCCCCCATGCCATATGGAATAGGTACTGAGAAAGAGACCGCAGTCTAATATTTTCACGGTACAAATTGGCACAGCACTGCATGAAGAGGAAGAGGAATCTGCTGCAATATGTACTCTCAGTAACATTTTGATTTTTGGCACTTGTTTGTGTATGTGCAAAAACATCCCGTCTAGAGATAAATAGTTTTGCTCATAACATAATGCTTGAGTGAATGGATTGAGGATAAATAAGGTAAAGATCTTGGGTAACTTAACTTCAACTCTGTGCTCTCCTTTAGAAAAATTTCTTAGTTGTGGCTCCATGAATATCACTGGGCTGCCTACAGCAGTACTAACATTAATATATGTCAAAATTTTGAAGGATTCAGATTGTAATGTTATCTAGATAAATTACTAAAGTGGATGGATAAATAATTACAAATAGTCAAGATACCACAGTTCAGCAAGTTACCACTCATAAGCTGAAACGCGGCCACTGATTATTTGCTTGGCTTTAGTCCACTGTGAATGTCACAGAAGACTCTTACTTAAAACCACCTTCAACTCCAGATGAATAATTCAAGAATAACTCAGAAAGTTTCAGTTTCTGAAATGTGTTGTGCCTTGCGTTTGTTGTTATTCTATATTTCTTTTAAAGAAGAATAATTTGCTGTAAATTTTCTTCTTCATGATATTATCAGTTAATTACAGTGAAAAAGTAAATTGCATAAATAGGAAGAACATGTCTAACAAAAGTAATAAAAATATATTTACAAATAATACACAAAACTAAGATATAAATAGATTTCATTCTCTACCTTAGAATGGTTAAATGGTTGGGGAAGCTGAATAGATCTTGTTTTTGTTTGTCTCATTTTTTCAAAGCAATCTATGGTAAAAAAAAAAAAGAGAGAGAAAAAAAAAAATAGACTCCATCCATTAGCTGCATTATTCTGCAGCCTTTGTGCTGATATTGCTCCTTTCCTATAGTGTATACTGATCCCTTTTTTTACATTTTTGTTCTGAGCAATGGTTTTCTCTTTTTGGACCTTTTCATGTACATTTGTATTGGGTTTGTGTGGCAAGGTTATGGGGGGGGCATAGGGGTGGCTTCTGTGAGAAGCTTCCAGAAGCTTCCCCCATGTCCAACACAGCCAATGCCACCAGCTCCAAGACAGACCCGCTGCTGGCAAAGGCTGAGCCCATCAGTAATGCCTTTTTGACAACAGAATTAAGAAAAAAAGGGGAAGAGAAAAAAAAAAAAAAAGCTGCATGATTTGCAGCTGGAGAGAGAGAAGTGAGAAGATGTGAGAGAAACAACTCTGCAGACTCTGAGGCCAGGGAAGGAGGGGGAGGAGGTGCTCCAGGCGCTGGAGCAGAGATTCCCCTGTAACGTGTGGTGAAGCCCATGGTGAGGCAGCCTGTCCCCCTGCAGCCCATGGAGGTCCATGGTGGAGCAGATGACCACCTGTAGCCCATGGAGGACCCCACGCCGGAGCAGGTGGATGCCTGAAGGAGGCTCTGACTTCTGGGCAGCCTGTGCTGGAGCAAGTTCCTGTCAGGACCTGTGGCCCATGGAGAGAGGAGCCCAGGCTGGAGCAGGTTTGCTGGCAGGGCTTGTGACCCTGTGAGGGACCCACGCTGGAGCAGTCCCTTCCTGAAGGGCTGCACGCCATGGAAAGGACCCAGGCTGAAGCAATTTGAAAAGAACTGTCAGTCATGGGAAATGTCTCCTGCGAGAGGGACTCCACGCTGGTGCGGGGGAAGGAGTCCTCCCCGAAGGAGGAAGGAGCAGCAGAAACAAAGTGTGATGAACTGACCCCAACCCCCATTCCCTGTCCCCCTGTACCACTGGGGGTAGGAGGTGGAAATCAGGAGAGAAGTTAAGCCCAGGAAGCAGGGAGGGGTGGATTGACGTGTTTTAAGATTTGGTTTTATTTTTCATTATCCTCTGATCTGATTTGTAATAAATTAAAAATTTGTTCCCTCCCTCCCCCCACCAAGTTGAGCCTGTTTTGCCTGTGCCAGTAATTGGTGAGTGATCTCTCTCTGTCCTTATCTCCACCTATGAGCCTTTCATTATATTTTTATCCCCCTGCCCAGTTGAGAAAGAGGAGTGATAGAGTGGGCTTTGGTGGGTATCTGGCACTCAGCCAGGGTTAACCCACCACAATATTAAATTCAGAGTGGCCATGTTAAATCTTTGAATTTAATTTGAACGAGAGGACAATCTATTTTGATTGTCGTAATTACCTTTCAAAATACAAAGAGCTGAAGTAAAAGCTGGAAATAATCTAGTTTAAACATAACTACACCTGATTTTCCTCAGTGTAAAAAAGTAAATTGGTATGAAAGATCCTTGATTATTTTTGTAACTTTGAGTGCCATTTCATGACAGAAAATAAGTTCTTCTGTCCTAGGTAGTACGTATGGCAAGAGCAATGAAAAAATGCTAATCCACGCTTCAGTTGCTAGCTAGTGAAAAACTAGTGTAGGCATTGCCTGTCCATACAGTACTTACACTTCCAGCTGCCATATATCTTTAGAATAAATCCTGTCTTTGGTATGTCTTTTCAACAATGGTAATAAAAATTTGCATTACAAACGAAATCCTGCCCCACCCCCATCTGCTAAACAGCAGAAAACTGCTTGAGGCTGAAAGGCAACCAAATACATGCAAATACATTTTATTTGGACTGATTCTGCATATATTTTAAATAATTGAAACTAATGGAACTATTTGCAGGATTAAAGATAGATACCTAGCAAGGTACTGAATTGCATCTTGGGCTACCAGAGCCAGTGATAGGAAATTAATATGAAGGAGTTGGTGCACACTTTTTCACCTCCCCAATTCTAGACTTGGTTCAGTGGCTTCGGTGATTGCAGAAAAATACAGCATCACTGGAGCTGGAGTGTTTATTTTCTTGCTCATTACTTTTCTGTGCTCTTGCAGGTTAGGTTTAAGGTGTTTAGCAATTGTTTTGATGGTATAAGAGTAGTTTAGCAGACCTGAAATTCTGGACAATAATGTTTATCTACACAGCAGTCTCACTGTTATTAAGTTCTCCATGCATTTTGAGGATGATTCGCAGTTCATTGATTTTGGTATTTAAAATGTTTTAATTCATATAAATAATCTTCAGACAGTTCACATTGATCTTAACACAAATTTAAGTTCTGTTTAGGCAATCAGTGAATTTTTTATGCTCAAGGAACTTAGTAGACAGAAAAAAAGAAAAATTAATTACCTGTTTACTTCCACAGGCTGTCATGAAATCTCCTCTTCAATGCTTTGGTGTTGAGATAGAGCACTTGAAGCATAAAGGAAAAGGCTGTCAAATCAAAGTTTTGGCAAACTGGCAGCTATGATAACATACATCCTTCTTATTTTTCTTTCCAAGCTATCTGTTCAATCCAACTCCAGAGTGGTCTATTAAACAAGTTTTCAACCTTGAAGCATCTGGGTTCTTCACAAAACATGTTATATTAAATATGCACATGCAAAATAAGTTATAATGCACCATTAAAACCCCTTTTATTTCAGTAACACCTTTTTCAACAACTGTCAGGGCCAGCTATAATCTAAGTCAAATACTAAACTAGACATATCTAGATGATGAGATAGTCAACTAAAGACCTGAAACAGTCTCTGAAAGTGCCTTCCTCTTTTTATGCATTATCCAAAGAGATCAGTTTGGCACCTAACCAAAGTGTCTCAGATAAGTTGGGTGGAATTGGGTCTAAGCTTTTTTAATCATAGTTTTAGGTAGGAAAAATCTCTGAAGCTGCTGAATTTACAGTAGGCTAAGGCAAATTTAATTACCTCATGGTTTCTATCAACTAAGAGTATGCATATGGACCTTACTGTGCCAAGAATCTTCATTGATGGTAACTTGATTGTGTATTAGATAGCAAAGTCAATCACAATAATTAAATAATGTTGTATCTGATTATTGAGTGCACTTAAAACTTATATTGTTTCACAGATCCATGTTTACATGATAGCACTGAAATGCAGGCTGTGGCTCTATTTCTTGACATGTTTTAAGAATAAGTTTTGGGTAAAGTCATAGTATTTCTTATTTGTAGTGCTAAATTCAGTTTTATCCAGGTTGCATCTACCTTTGTAGGATTTGCTTATCTCTATGCTTATTTGACATAATCAGATCTTCCTTTGGTACAGGCGGACAGACTCCCTGCTGAATTGTGAAAGTAGTATTGCTTTCTGACTGCTGATGATACAGGACTCAATTTATGCAATATATTAAATCTACCATAGAAACTATTTAGATTAGGATTGTACATTATATATATCATTACTATTTTTAACAGATAACTGTAATGCTTTTTTTGATGCATATTTAATGTAGCCATAAATTACATTTGTACTCCTTCTGTATTGATAGTAACATCCAAAACAAGGTACTGAACTCTGAATTATTTTACAAAAAAGAAGAAAAAGTTTTCTCTGATTGCATCTGTATCCTTCCTTGGAAAACCAGGACACTTCCCAATATCCAAATATTATCTCATCAGATTCTATTGAAAGAGTAATTAGCAAAGACAGAGAAGTTATAAGTTTTATTTTCACAGGTTTGGTTTTTTGTTTTGTTTGTTTTTTAAACTCCCTTCCAAGAGAACTCAAAGACCTGCTTAATAGTTTGATTGCCATTTCATGACACCTAGCCCCTCTCAGTCACATATCTTACTTCTATCTGAGAAAAAGTAAGATATATGGTGCATCTGGAGCTGTGGGGCAGATTTTCATAATGATAATCACAAAATGAAAGGGCAATCTGAAAAACTATTTATTTAAAATACAGGAAGATGGCATTTGCTGAACTTAATACCATTTGCTAGTATTTAAGGTCTGTAATTTCCACTCATGTTAATGTATTCTAATTATTATCTGCTTAGCTTTTGTTTCTCATGAAGATTAAAATGGTCTGTTTGATGTGTGCAAAGAAGTGACTACAGAAAATGGTAGATTAATTGGAAGATGTCAGCTTAGGAGAACATTTTTGACATGAGCACTGTAAGGCTGTTAACAAACAGACTAACTCATTTGTCTCACCATGAAATGAAAATAAAAATCACAACATTATGATAAAATCTTGACTAGGAAATGCCTACAAGACTCTTTGAAGCCTTAGGTTCTTTTTTTTTTCCCTGGGCTTTGGCACCGTGATGTATGCAAACCACGTTCTACATAACTGTGAAGTGAAATAGGTTCTCTACAGAACAGATGGAGCAGGGCTAATGTGGCGATGTGCATTGGAGACGAGAACAGATTAATACCACAAGGGGAGACTGGAGGAAAATTGGAAAGATGGGGGTCTTTGAACTAATTCATGAATCATTTCCAACTGATAGTTATGCCTTCAGGCACAGTGAATAATATCAAGGAAGCATATTTAAAATTTCATAAGTTTGTTTTAATGTAGATTAGAATGAAGAGCCATACTTCTAGATGATTAAAAAAAATATATATTGTATTCCCTCCTCCCTGAAAGTACCTTTGTGATGTAAATGTCACCGATGAGCTTAATTATGTGCACTGTGACATGAATTGCTATTTGCAAAACCTATGGCAGATTGATGGACTTGGCACAAAGCTTTTAGATTTTTTTTTAATTTATTTTAATTTTTTTTATTATTTTTTTTGCAGAAGCTCTGTGTGACTTGGGAGAACATGCTCTGCCACTTGCATCCAAGCCACAGAGATGTAGCTCTGCAGTGCCTGGAGGCATGGTATTATTCAGCTATCTCTCCAGTTCTCCCCTGTCTTCATCTTATTCAAACAGCCTTCAGTCTTAGGAGGTTCAGACTTCCCAAAGCTGTTCCAGAGCAAGCACAGGTAGACACCTACTTCTTTGAATAAGATCTTCAGTCCTAAGTTACAGGATGAGACTTTCAACAGAGACATTTCTTGTGACTAAGTTATAGTACTCTTGCTAATGGGCATTTTACTATAGGGCAGACAAACACATAGAAATAAGTAGGTCCACCTGAGAATTAAAAAAAAACAAACAACCAAAAACGTATATAAAACCATCAGAATCTGAAACAATGAGGATACTCGAGAAATATGTAACTTCATAGTATGAGTGAAGGTATCAGAGTTTTGTTTATGGGTGGAAAAGCACAATTCCATGTGTTAGGACATCAAAAGTTCTTCATTTTTCAAAACTCAGAGGATACGGATGAGCCTGATTACTAGTATTCATAATGGACACGGTTAATAAAAGGAAAAAGAAACTGTGAAGAAAGGAGATGGATAGATGTCTGGATGCTCTGCAGTCTCCATATGACTTCTCAGGAGATTGTTTTCAAGCTATAGAGGAGAATGTGAAACACTTGACAGCGAGGGAAGTTTTTGAGAAAAATCCAATAAAGATGGCTACTTCAGTTCACTAGTAAGGAAATAATCTACATGGGTTTCTATTCACCAGGACAGAAGATGCTGTATCATTCCTCTTGTATACAATTCTTTCCTTCTAGGCAAGACTCAATAAGAAGCAAGAAAGGTATAAAATGGCCCACGTGCCTAAAACTCAATTCTCATTCTACTGATTTCATTGCAGGTTGCAAATCTGGCCTGTTCAATCTCAAATAATGAAGAAGGTGTGAAGTTAGTCCGGATGGCAGCAACACAGATTGATAGCCTGTGCCCACAGGTGAGTAAGACTCCTGTTATAAAGTACTTGACAACTCTTTGGGCATTAAAAACATCAGTTAGCTGAGACAGGGAAAGCAGCCTTGATGAAGATTATAACCTTGCCTTTGTCCTTAAGTTGTTGCCTGCTTTCCATGAACTGAAAAATACATTCATATCTTGAGACCAGCATTTCCAATGGGGTCTAATGCTGTATTTTTAACATTGTTAGTAATGTATTTGTTCTTTCCTTTGTGAAAAAAAAAAAAAATGCCACTTCTCATAACAAATTGTTTTGAACAACAGGTAATAAATGCTGCGCTCACATTGGCTGCCAGACCCCAGAGCAAAGTAGCACAGGACAACATGGATGTCTTTAAAGATCAGTGGGAGAAACAAGTGCGAGTTCTCACTGAAGCCGTTGATGATATCACTTCGGTGGATGATTTCCTCTCTGTTTCAGGTACTGGGATCAAGGGACTCTTCTAAAAATGTACTGCTAAATTAAAGTAATGGGTCAGAGCAGAGAAAAGCTATAATTACTAAAGCATCATTAGTCCATTAGTGCGTCCTTATTGAAATGCTGATCTTCTACACTCAGTAGGAGCAACCAAACCATGCCAATTAATCCCTGGTAGCAATGTTTAGCTTTTCCTCTCCCAGATAATAGCATCCTATTTGTGCTTCTATTTCTAGAGAAGTTTTGTTTCAACTCAGGCACAAAGTAGTATTTTGGCAACCTTTTAAAAATTTTATTACAGACCTCTGATGGGTTGATGGTATTTGCAAAAATTGTTGGAGTCCTAGTGCAGTTGTGGGCAAGAGGAGGAAAATTGAACTTTCCTTACTTTATTTGGTAGCTTTACTCAGATCAGCTGTGTCTAAGCAGTGGGGCAGATGTACCATACAGTCCTGATCCTGCAATCATCCATACCAGGTTACCAGGCTCTGGGAAGGGAGAGGAAGAAGGAAAATAGGAAGATGCTGTATATGAGTCCCATCTAGGTGTTTTGTCAGAATCATATGAAGCATGTACATTTCCAGAGAGCTCAGAAGCTCTTCTGGGTCCCGAATTTATCAGTATAGCAATGCAACCAAATGGAGAGAAGTAGTAAAGTAGTATAAGAAACAGCAAATCTTTGCACCTCTCGGACCTCACTAGGAAGGATTACAATGCAAAGCAAGCTCTTCTGTGAAGAAAAACCAAAGTGTCTTAGTCCTTACATAAAGAAGTGATGGATATGAGAAGGATGTTGACTCTTTGGATGACAGACTTCTCTCCATCCTCCTTGTAAAGTGCTACAAATTGTGGCAGAGTGTATTGTTATAATATAGTCATACACAATGAATACTATAATTGTAAAGTGCTACATGTCTTGGGTTAATTATCTGCTGCAGAATAGTCATTTTCCTGTTATGGTTTGAAAGAGGTGAATTTCATTGTTGTGAATAAGGACATAGAGTGTATCTAGCATGCTTAGCTCACTCTAATATTGCAGAAGAGCCAAACTTCAGGATATAGCTTGTCCTGAATTTTATGTTTCATTCTACATTCTTTTCCTTAATGTTTCCTAAATTTCCTAATAAAACTTTAAGATGTTTGGAGAAAAAAAAAAAATCTTTATCCTTTAAAAAAATCCTTAATTTTTGCCCTCCCCTTTATTTTGTTTGGTTGTGCCCTGCTATTATTAGTAACAAGGAAATGGTTTGGCTTAGTATAATTACACTCCAGTGTTCAACACCACTGCTAGAGTGTTTACTGCAAGCCATCACAAGAAAATTAAAATGAACTCTCACAGTAAAATGGTACTTCAGAATGTGGTAACACATAGATTTTTATTAGAGATTTGAAGCTTGCAAACACTTTTCAACAGACCTTGTTCTGCAATGAAAGGGCAGACTAAGCTGTAAACTGTAGATCCAGCCCAGAAACCAAAGAAATGGCAAACTCGCTTAAATGGACATTTGGTTATTTGTGTGAGAACTTTGTTCACTACAAGCACTTGTATCCATAAACTCAGAAGTTATTTCAATGGATGACAATTTTTTTGTTGTTGTTTTTCCTCAAATCACATTTTCTTCTAACATTCTAACATTTTGACTTAGATCCAGACTTTCCAAGGCAACTGAGAAGTAGTATTTCTGTTGGTTTTAGATTTTTTTTGTCCATAGACATCTCTATTGAAAATGAGAAAACATCTCATGTGTCCAGAAAGCCTGCTGCTGTTAGCTCAAAGCTTGGAAGCCTCCGCTTACACAAAGTAGTTTTATTTTTGGATGTTAAACCAGTGAAGCATTCAAAATGGGCTAGTGCCTGGTTAAACGTTCCTCATGAAATTACATCTCGTCTTCATATTGAGTGTCACGTTTGATGGCATATTTTATTAATACTACCAAAAAAAGGCTGACCTTAATTTTAATCAGTTACTTTATATTCCAAATACAGTCTGTTCAAATCCATATAGCACTTCTTGTTGGGCAAAATTTGGCTATGCCATGTAAAAAATAATAAAAATAATAAAAAAAAATTACAATGGTGAGGAGGGAATAGTGAAGAAATATTTTAGCAAAACAATGTTGTTTAAATGTGGATAGAGAATTTTTTAAAATAAAGAATCTTACCTTGCAAGTTACTCTGATTCACAGCTCAGGGGACTTTAATTTTTCATTCAGAGTTGTTGCAGTTTAAAATTTGACATCATGTAAAACATTCTTGAAACCTTCAAATGATCCAACCTTAGCATTTTTAACAGTGGAGATAAGTGTATCATTCTATTTTTGTGGCCAAGGATAATTAACAAAAAGCAGTTAATTAATTGATTGATTCTTGTTTATTTATTACTACGACAAAGAACAGCATTTCATTTTCAGTTTAGATGTGTCTGTGGCAGAAAAATAACTCGCTGCTTACAGTCACTGAGTTTCTCAGAGTGAGTTTGCTCAAATATGAAATTCAGTCATAGTTTTATTATTGAAATTATTTTTAACTGTACTGGCTGCAAGGGAAATTGTATCTGACGTAATAGAAATTTGCTTCATCCTTTCAGATTATCTGTATGTGAGAATACTACTACTAATCATAAACTATGGTACTGCAACACATGAGAGTAGATGGCCTGATTCGGAGCTGACAAAAAACAATGCAACTCCCAAGATTTCAGTAAACCTACTTGTTATTACATCATCTGAGCAGACTCACTGTTGTCAACTCTTATTTCAGAATATGTACATTCACATAGGTTTATACCATGTGTCATGAAAAATTCACACCTTAATCTCTGGCCTAGATGGAGTAAAGGAGGTGAACTGCTTGTGCACAGGCTACCTGCTATCTACAAAGCCAATATGCTATTGTCTTTTCAAAATGATTTATTTTCTTTTCTAACTTATTTAAGCACAAATGAACTAAATGTATTAAACGTTTATGGAAATGTGTAAATTCATCTTCAGAAAATTGTCCAACCATTTATTAGAGCATCTGCATAATATTTGACTCCTTTCCTTTTTGCACTGATTTTTATTACCCTTTCATTATAATAAAATTCAGTGTGATGTTTGAAATTAACGTGAGCGTTTTTTAAAGAATTGCAGGTTGGTACTCACAGTATAGGTGAGAGGATGTAGCTCAATACCTTTCAAAGATAAATAGCACACTTGGGATTTTTACTGTGGCATAGTATCACAGAATGGTATTTGCTTTGCAGACCTGGATAAGGACAGATATCAATATTTTAACATATTGACATTTGCTCTTTACCCAAATCAGTAAGCTTTGCTATGAGAAAGAAGGAAATGAAATGAGCTTTTATTTTTATTTTTTTTCCTACATTCCAGAAAATCATATTCTGGAAGATGTGAATAAGTGTGTGATTGCTCTCCAAGAGGGGGATGTGGATACACTGGACAGAACTGCGGGTGCTATCCGAGGCCGTGCAGCCAGAGTTATTCACATCATTAATGCAGAGATGGAAAACTACGAAACTGGAGTTTATACTGAGAAGGTACTGGAAGCTACCAAACTGCTCTCTGAAACTGGTAAGCTTATTTGAAATATTGTTCAATATTAAGTCACTTAAAACTTTCTGAAATCTGTAACTCAGAGGGGAACCTATGCTTGAAAACACATTATAAACAAACAAATTAATGACCATGAGTGGTTTGTTGTTTTTTTTTTTTTTTCTCTACTCAATACTATTGCAGAAGTCGTATTGACAAGAGTCATATATGAGATTCAGTAGCCAATCAAGGCTAGTTTGCTTCGTCAAAGTTTCAATGATTTGATTAAATAATACACAGCCTTTTCTTCAAGTACTTTCTGTGTTGATTACGTATTATGTGTCTCTAGAAAATCATTACAAACATTGCTGTGGTCTGTTCAGGTGAATTTACTCGTTGGTGGCTGAAGTTGTGTTTATAAACAAAGCAATTCTTCATTGAAAATACATTTGAGCAACTGAAAATATATTACCTGATTGAAAAAAAAAAAAAGAAAGTCTGCTAGGTTATGTAAAATACATAGATTATATAAAATATATAGATTATACAAAATATATAGATTATATAAAAATAAGAAAGTCTGGTAGATGGACAGACTGGGATTTTTTTTAACTTGTTTTTGGCTTCACAGAGCAGAGGTTAGGTTCATCTACATGTAGGTGATTACGTCTAAGCTACTCATTTTAGACTCCTTTATACTCAGTATTATCTGTTGCTATGTACGTCTGAATTGTTCAGTGCAGGCAGTACTATCAAGTGCTCTCATCTTAAAGCAGTGGTCTACACTTGTTTGGATGAATCATGCTTTGAATTTCATTGACTTTACAGACTAGTTCTCCACTCACTGTACAGTTGACCAGTTATGATATAGATGCACATAGTGTACATGTCTGAAAATGTCTGAGCTAATCCTCCCCTATCTGACTGCACTTGCTCATCCGGGCTTTAAAATCATCAAGATTATTTTAGAAGGAACAAATGAGAATGCAACAGTTCAGGACACTGAAAATGTAACATTCAGACAAAACAACTAGACATCTCCATCTGAGACAGAAAAGTGAAAACTATTGCAGCTCTGGCAGCCTCTGTATTAGCTTTGAGAACAGAAATCAGCAAAATGAGCTAAAAAAAAATGTCGATATGATTTAATATTACTTGTTGTGTTATTGTTGTCCCCAGCTTATTATCCTTTAGCCCTAAAAAGGACCCCAAGCCCTAATTGCACAGATAAATCCCAATGACACAAATCATGTTTTTCTTCTTTTCCTGACTTTTCATTATTACTTATTGGAAATTGTAGATGAAGTGTGGATGCTTGCTGTCATGGTTTAACCCCAGCTGGCAAATAAGCACCACACAGCGACTTGCTCACCCTCTCTGGCTGGAATGGGAGGGAGAATCGGAAGGGTAAAAGTGAGAAAACCCGTGAGCTGATATAAAGATAGTTTAAGAAGTAAAGCAGAAGCCGTGTGGACAAGCAAAGCAAAAGAAGGAATTCATTCACTACTTCCCACCAGCACGCAGGTGTTCAGCCATCTCCAGGAAAGCAGGGCTCCATCACACTTAACGGTTACTTGGGAAGACAAACACTATCACTCCAAACATCCCCCTCTCCTTCTGTTCAGTTTGATATGGTTAAATATTGTGTTGCACTCTCATGTCAAAGTCTCCTTTTGTTGAAGGAGAGAATTTGAAGAATTCTCCCTGTTGCTGAGATTTCTTTATTAATTAAAACAAAGCACATTTTCAGACTTTTTATTCAGCAAAAATTTCTGTCCTAATGTTCTGTAAATTTTTTTATTAATAATTTTTCAGCAGAGTAACTGACAGTTACAAAGCACAGGTATACAGATCAATAATAGGCACAGTAAATGCTTACATTCCATATTCAATGCACTTTTTGATATAATTTGAATTATAACCAAGTGCTAGAAGCTCTGGACTGAGTTCATCTTTACAACATCAACTTGTTGATGCTGGGATTCAATATTTAAGATTGTGTCTCTGTTCCTCAAAGTCAAACATTACTTATTTTGTATTTTGTAAAATGTAAGTAAACTTGTGAGTAATTTAAAAAAAAGATAAAAAAAAAAATTTTAAGTGTTTAGAGCTTTGCATCATGTACAAATTGTGCAGCAGAAGTTCAGAAGGTGGAATGGGCCCAAATTCAATGGAGCCAATGAAGCTAAAATGATCTATGCCAGACACAAATGTGGTTCATTAATATTAGAGCACAATTTCTATCTGCAGTTTCTGAGGCCATTTACAAAGGGATTAGTTATTATTTCTCTATGATTGTTGATTAAAAAAAGTAGAAGTTACTGACTCATTTTGTCATCCTAGAAAAAATTGGTTAAAATGATATTTAGACCACCCTACACTATTCTGTGCCCTGCCCATTTATACACTGCTTTCTTCTCCAGAACAGGTCTCTGTATACGTATGCATATGTGTAGCTATGGATACAGAGATATGGGTGTCTATGAATACATACATATATTTATAAATTCTTTCTTTTCATAACCTTGAGATCCTGCATTGATTTTATCAAATGCTCAAGAACGATAAGAGTGATTTATTTGGGAGTCAGACTCCACCCACATCTGCACATGCCAAAATTTCAGTGAGAAACACGATGATGAACGCCTTATTGTTTTAATCTTTTTGTTTTTTAATTAACTTTTATTTATTTTTAAATGAAGTGCTTTTGAAAGCTGGGGCAAAAATATTTAAATGACAATGAAAAGGGAATAAAAATAAGCAAATTACCTTTCTCTTATTATTTACTTTTAACTATCAGTTCAGGAAAGGAAAGCTGTTAAGCATCTTTTTCCAGGGATTTCATATTGTTATACAAGTACTGGGTTTGATCCACAGTGCAGAAATATGGATACACTTTTTTTGGAAAGAGAAACACCTTGTTAACATTTTTTTAGGAGGGGAAAATTCATCTTTAATGAAACAATATTGGTAAGTTCTATGGTCCCTTCCAATCCCCAACATTCTGTGATTCTGTGATTCTGTGAAATTTAAACTATGCAAGCCTTACTTTAATAACTGGTTTCACCTTAAAATTTTATTTGTTTCTTGTTTTAATTTATGGCCTTTGGAATATATGGGGTGAGGTTTTTTAGTGTTCTAATGCTTTCTTGCCTGTGCTTTAACCCACTGCTGTTATAGCCAAGTACTTGGTAGAGGTTAGATTCTTATCTCTGATAGCAGTATTGGGTAGTGACATATTGGTTAATGTATTTTTAAAATTGACTACTTTTATTGGGCCTACAAGAAAGCTGGGGAGGGACGTTTTTCAAGGGCAGCGAGTGACAGAACAAGGGGTGATGGCTTTAAACTGGAAGAGGGTAGATTTAGATAAGATATTAGGAAGAAATTATTCACTGTGAGGGTGGTGAGACACTGGAAGAGGTTGCCCAGAGAAGTTGTGGATGCTCCTCCCTGGAAGTGTTCAAGGCCAGTTTGGATGAGGCTTTGAGCAACCTGGTCTAGTGGAAGGTGTCCCTGCTGCTGGCAGGGGGGTTGGAACTAGATGATCTTTAAGGTCCCTTCCAACCCAAACCTTTCTATGATTCTATGATTTTCCTTTAAAAACAAAATTAAAAACTTGACTCTCACTTACTGACTTTCTTATAAATCCAAGATAAAAAGTATAAAACCGCAGAGTCTATGGAGCTTCCTTGGAAACAAACACAAAACTTGTAGATTTTAATGGGTGTTAATTGTATGCAGGAGTAGACCAGAGCTTCAGGGATTAACTTTTTGTTTGGTTCTTTTGGGCACTCTGAAATTTTATTAATAGCTTTAGCTTGGTTTCCTAAGGAGCAAGGGTCAGTGGCTCCCTGGGGGCAGCCACTGGGCATCAGGCAGCTCTGTGGTGAAAGGGGTGGCCTGAGTCCAGACTGGGATTTCAGTGCAGAGATGGGAGTCAGGATCAGGCCCAGTGAGGAGAACCAGGGTCAGAACAGCCCAGGGATCAGTAAGCAGGGCTATGCTGATGACTCATGTTAAATGTTGTATTGGCATTTATTCAGCATTTGTATAGAAGTTTGAAATGATCCTAGCACAGATGATCCATGAAAGAGGGAAGGAGTGGAAAGGGAAAAAGAGAAGAAAGAAAAGGCAAAGAAATAGGTGAAAAGTGAGGGAATGACATAAGAGAAAACAGACAATACAATTTCCATTTGAATATGGAGATCTGTCATACTGCTCAGCATCTTGTCCTAGTAGTGACAAAGGCCAGTTAAGGGTGTCCTATTGACTTTAATAAGGAGGTGATTGAAGTCTACACAGCAATTGCTTGAGAAGCTGTAACAACTGAAGGGAAGAAGCATAAGTTTCTAAACAGGTAAAAAGAATTGTGCATAGAAAAAAAATCAAGTAGCGGGAAACAAGGTTGAATATTATTTTTCAAGACTTCTGAGATTCAGGGAGGAGAAAAAGCTGTGACATTCTTTAAAGGTCAGAGGGTTGAATTTAAATTGGGAACTAAAGTAGACTTTGCAGGGTTGTAATGAAAGGAAGTGAATGGGAAATGAAGGAGAAAAAGCAGAACAAATGGGACCAGAATTGCCTGGGAAAGGCTGTTAATTTTTTATTTTTAATTTTTTTCCCTCCTTCAGTTTGCTTTGGGTTGTCTTGAAACCATCCTAGAAGAGCCAGTACCATAGTACTTGGGTTACTCACTCTTGGGAAGCACATTGGAAATTTGAAATCTTCTGATTCAGACCAGAAATTAGAGTTTCAGCTTTTAGCATGATTTTAAAAGATATTAGTAACTTTGTAACTAGCTGGTTTTTAAGTAGGTCACTCTCTGACTTCTGCTTTGACTCATATTTTTTATTTTGTCTTTATCAGAATGGACTAAAGTTCAAAATCAGCACTACTGGCAATTCAGCAATAAACCTGAGAGTTTTATCAGTGTGAGTAGGACAAACTTTAAAGATATTTATCACTAGGAAAAGGCAGCTCAATGATATTATCAAAGCTAATACTAAAATGTGGTAAAGATGGATTTTTCAGCAGCGATATGAAAGGAAACAAAATGTAGAAGCAAGAAGATGAATTTAAGCATAGCTGTAATAAAAAAAAAAACCCAACATATTGAATCTGAGGGAGAGCTAAAAATTGCAAAATAGAGCCTATTTAAAAAATAAATTATGTTAAATTCATGTTTTATGGAAGTTTCAGGTGGTTATAGTACAACTTATGGGTACCATCATCCTGAGAACATGAGATCGTTTATCCAGGGATTTTGATGAAATTATGGCTTTTATTCTGCAAAGCACTGTAGCAATTTCTTTAAAGTTTAGCTAACCTGAAATCCAAAGATCAAAGTATCACCAACAAAAAACATTTAATGCATTAAAAAAAGGTATTTTACAAAAGGACCAGAGAATACCCAACATTACATTCCACCAGTGCTTGGTTTGATCCAAAGAATTTATAACCAGAGAGACTATGTTCAATAAGCAGAGGAATGCCATAAGAAATAATGTAAAATATATTATAAAACAATCAAATGTGACACATAAGAGATTAATAAATCACCATGGTGTCTAAAAGTTTAAATACTATTTATTTTTCTCTCCACTTTCAGAGTTTAAAAATAGAATACAGTACTAAAGGAGAATATAAAGTAATTCATTTAGATTTTCAAATCCTTTTCATAAAGTCCTGCACACACAGCTTTTTGGAAGATGGGTATCCATGGAGTGAATGTTAAGACCTTCGATGGATTAAGAACTGGTTACAAGGCAGAAACAAAGCATAAATGACCATTTCCCAGCAGGCAGAAAGATAAACCCTGTGATGCTTCAGGGGTCAGCACTGTGGTTGGTGTTGTATAATGTATTGATTAACTGGTGAATAGACGGAATTTGCCAACAGGAAAATGCTGGTTTGGCTGGTGGGAGTACAGGAGCTTCCTTCTCAGAAAGACAACACTAAAAGATAATTGTGTTTGATTTCTCTAGGTAAATGGAACAATTTAAACTATATTATATATATACTGACAGGAAGGCTCTGTGCTAATTCACTCAGAAAAAGTATGGGCATCATTATGGACAGCTGGGCAGATACCTTTTCCATGCACAACAGCTCTCACTTCAGGGTTTAAGATGTTAGCCCCAAATAATTCTTTCAGCTTTGATCTCCAAAACCTAAAGATCTTCCAGAAATGGAAGAAGGTCAAGATAAGAATGATAAAACTTAAAAAAAAAAAAAAATAAAATGGGGATTTGGAGGCAAATTAACTCTAGGAGACTTTAAAAAGCCTGCGTTTATCTATTTTAGATGTGTCAGACACCTTAGATAATGAATAGTAGGTTAGTACAATAAAAGTGTCCATTTTCATAAACCATTTTTAATCACTGTTCAAAATTTTTCTCAAAAACATCTTGTGTTCTTAAAAGCCATTTTTTTATAAAGTAAGGAGGATGGTTGTGGAGGTAGAAAAAAAATTAAACCAAGTTTAGAATATATAGGCAGAAAAATGCAGCAAAATTCGACTAACTTCAACAGAAATTTTGTGTATATAAGTGTGAATTGTACAATAATCTTTTAAAATAAAAACACTGGTATTCCTTGCATCCCCTTGCCTACTCACACCTACATACAGATATACACAAACTTATAACTAAAGCCAGAAAGGGTGTTTTGCTTGTGTTATATAAGCCATTTTGTATCCAACAGCATGCAACTGTTTTCTTGGGGATTTTTTTGAAGAGGTGCAGCTATCTTTTACTTGAAATGTTAACCTAAAGGGAGTTCCGTTTAGTAGTAATAATATTTTGGGGGTACTCACTGTATCACAAAATCACAGAATCTTAGGGGTTGGAAAAGATCTTCAAGACGACCAAGTCCAACCATAAACCTTTCACCACCAATTCCACCTCTAAACCATGTCCCTAAGTACCTTGTCTACCCGTCTTTTAAATACCACCAGGGAAGGTGAATCCACCACCTCCCTGGGCAGCCTGTTCCAATGCTTGACTGCCCTTTCAGTTAAGTTTTTCCTAATATCCAATCTAAACCTCCCCTGGCGCAACTTAAGGCCATTTCCTCTTGCTCTATCACTTGTTACCTGGGAGAAGGGACTGACCCCTACCTCTCTACTCCCTCCTTTCAGGTAGTTGTAGAGAGTGAGAAGGTCTCCCCTCAGCCTCCTTTTCTCCAGACTAAACAATGCCAGCTCCCTTAGCTGCTCCTTGTAGGACTTGTTCTCCAGGCCCTTCACCACCTCCATTGTCCTTCTCTGAACATGTTCCAGCACCGCAACATCTTTCCTGTAGTGAGGGGCCCAAAACTGAACACAGGACTCGAGGTGCAGCCTCACCAGTGCCCAGTACAAGTGGAGGATCACTTCCCTGGTCCTACTGGCCCCACTGTTTTTGACACAAGCCAGGAGTATGTAGTCTTTACTTACACAAGTAGCCAGGAGAATGAGTGAGACATCTGAAATTAGTGAGGCACATATATCCCTGCAGACATCATTTGTTATCCTTTGTACGTTTTGTGATGTACCCTTACATTACGTGTTTGCCTGCTTTGCTGGCTAGGAGGCACCTCCCTGCAGACACTGCTAACCTTGTTTCTCCCCTGACATTTTATCTTTCTGTGAACGACAGTTCAATCAGGGCAAAGTTTGAAAGTTTGGTCTCCTTTTCTTTTCCTTTTCTTTTCTTTTTCTTTTTCTTTTCCTTTTCTTTTCCTTTTCTTTTCTTTTCCTTTTCTTTTCTCTTTTATTTTTTCTTTCCTTTTCCTTTTCCTTTTCCTTTTCTTTTTCTTTTTCTTTTTCTTTTTCTTTTTCTTTTTCTTTTTCTTTTTCTTTTTCTTTTTCTTTTTCTTTTTCTTTTTCTTTTTCTTTTTCTTTTTCTTTTTCTTTTTCTTTTTCTTTTTCTTTTTCTTTTTCTTTTTCTTTTTCTTTTTCTTTTTCTTTTTCTTTTTCTTTTTCTTTTTCTTTTTCTTTTTCTTTTTCTTTTTCTTTTTCTTTTTCTTTTTCTTTTTCTTTTTCCCTTTCCCTTTCCCTTTCCCTTTCCCTTTCCCTTTCCCTCTTCTCTTCTCTTCTCTTCTCTTCTCTTCTCTTCTCTTCTCTTCTCTTCTCTTCTCTCCATCCATATCTCACAATATTTGGTAGCATAACTCCAGACATCCCATTAATTTCTTTAATGTACAGCTCACCTGTATTGTACATGAGCAAATCCAGCATTTCCTGAAAGTCTTGCATTACTGTGTCAATACTGCATCGTTGCACATACCCACAGATAAAGTAGGAGCCTTATGTCAAGTGCCAGAAGACTTACTTAACGCATGTGGGTCAAAGGGTCAGCACTTTACCATAAATTCAAGGCATCCTGAGAACATTAGTTTTACGGTCTGTGGCTAAACCGCTGATGCAGTATATTGGCAGTCAAGGTTGACTCTTCCTGAAAGTCTTGTGTTTACTGCAAAATGCTGTAGGGCATTCATATTCATCACTCTACATCTATCTTTTAACTATTTTGTTGGAGGAAAAGCTAATTGGTAAATAGCAAGAGGAGAAAAGATGGTCTTGTGCTTCAGACAGTGACGTTTCATCCTTTACTATGCCATAGCACTTAAACCAGCATGCTGCAAAATTTGCCCTAGTTTTGCTTTTCCCCGTTCCTGAGTGACTAATGTGAGATGCATAGGGTTTGATATCCAAACTGATGAGGATTCACATTTTTACTGATGAGTATTTAGCTGTAACAGGAGTCAGTGACCGCTTCTCTGAGCACAGAACAGTAAACACTCTGAAAACCCAATCTAGCGATGTAAACCACATACATAATTATATATAGGCATTTCTTCATCCATCAAAACCAAAATATCATTAATATATGTATGTATATGCATGATATGCCTATGCACAATGTGTGCTACAAAGATACATAGATGGAAGCATACATCAACCCAAGCAACAAAATAGTTAAATCTGCTTCTCAGAAAACCAGCTGGTCTAATACTGCTATATATTGTGTACTGTTTCAGTAGAGCTTTGTAAAGCTTTTTCTTTTTAATTAGTAATATAATAACCATGACTGAAATGTAGTAAATTATTATATAAGACTGGGGTTTAATAAACAATCTGTGAAATACTTAGAATCTTCTGAGAAGGAATTTACAGTTCTAGAAACAGAGTTTGACAAAGACTTCAAGCTAAACAAGGTGTCATGTTTAATTCCTTATTCATCCTTCAAATTAAATGGAGAATCTGTGCTGTCTTCAACAGAGTATGTCGGATATCCCATAGGAATTATTTTTTAAATACCTATTTAAAATATTTAAACTCACTAGTAGTAAACCATATTCTTTCCTCAATTAAGTAAAATGATGAGTTAATAAAATTAAAAAAAAAAAAATCAAAACCTAGGAGAAATTTCATTCAAAACTCTGTAATATAAGCTATAGCTTTGTGAATTTCCTGTACTAAAATCTCTTTAATCTGGATAATGGCTGAGCTTTTTTCCTAATAGAGCATCATTTTTTTTTAAAATGTAATGGGTCATTCATAGATTTTTGCTTTATTAGTTTCCCCTGATAACTCTTAGTTTACAATACCACCAATCATCTTGAATAATTTTAGTGATTTATGCGACATACAGAACTGTGAGGTTTAGTAGAAGCACAGATTCTCTTTGTGGAATTTTCAAGGACCCTTTCTTCAACTTTTAACAGGGTAGGGGTGCAAACCTTGAGACTGCCATGTCATTCTTGAATAATCTTACCCAAATCAGACCAGATTTTTACAGCCACTTAAGGGCAATTTTAACCAGGTGATTTGCACCTGAAATTATGTGTTTAGTCTCTATGAACATGGTATAGGGAAAATCAAATTTCCAAAGGGCAACTACAAATGCTAAAATGAATACAGAGCTACCAAGAGCTGAATATACTGGGGAATATAACATCAGTCATTTCTCTGGAGCTTAAGCATCTGGTTTCTCTGAGGACAGTCTGGCTCCAGAGAACAACCTCTGGTCTTTGAAAAGGGTGATTCCCTTGGATCCAAACCCCTAGATACTAGAAAGAATCGAGAAGGTGCTTGTCTTTAAAATGAAGCTTTAAGTAGTAACTCTGTTGATGCCTTTCCAAAATAGTCTTCTGGTTAGAAAAATTGCCCCAAAGTTGACATCTTTGGAAACCCTTCAGTTCCAGTGAGGTTTGGATAGAAAATAGCCACTTCTTGCTGATTCAGTGCCCTCCTGGGCATTCTTATGGTTTAGAGCCAATGGTGTTCTAGGAATTGTTACACAAATGGGAATTATTTATGTGTAAAGTTGGTTGTCCGAAGTAGACAACTAATTAAAGCTAATAGTATGCCCTCCCTCTCTATTCAATGGGCAGAGGAATATCAGAATTTGATTCAGCTGAACTTCAACTGCTTTCTTAAAGTAAGTGTGATTAATTGTCTAATGGGAACATCTACTACTCTCCATTTGGTATAGGCAAACAGAGATTTCTAACTTTCAGATGTATGAAATAACATGAAACCAAGTCAAGGTTCCTAACCACCATTGATACCACTAAGACTTAGAAACCTGGGCACCTGGAAGGACCTTGACTTTTGTTACTTTTTAGTTTCTTAATTATCCCTTTCTAAATTACAGAAAGTTCAGATCTACTTAAGTTTGTAAGGAATCCGGGTTCCTAAATAGTAAGGCCAAGAAAGTGCATAAAATTAGTTAGTTAAAATTAATCTTGTATGTAATGAAACTTAATATTCTAATGCTGTAAACAATGAAGCCCATACTTTTTTTTTATTTTTATTTAAATCTCGATAATGTTATTATGTAACAACTTTTCTTTATCTATCTTTTACTTGTTCCCATATCACTATATAAAATTTGTGGCTATATCTTGAAGTACAAAAATTCCAGTATGAACTGATTACTATAGCAGAAAAAGTCAATAGATAATATATTTTTGGAAAATCAATAATTACTTGAAAATTTGAATGTCTAGGACATATCGGTGAAGAAAAACAAGAAAAGCTTTAAAGAAAATATTTTCTGTGAGGAGGGTGGTTCACGAGAAAATGTTGACTTTATCAAGGCATGGATTCACCCATGGTGATGTGTTAATTTTCTATTAATTAAAAAAAAAAAAGAAAAAAAAGAAAAAAAAGAAGTGAAAGTCATTTTAACTTTTTTGTTTCCCAGTTTTTATCCAGAAGCCGTTCAACCTAGATTTTGTTGGCGTAATCTTACTTTGAAGACCATTGAAAACTCATCTGCAGAAAGGCTTTAAAACCTTTATTTGTTAGAATGACAAAGTCAGTAAATTAGAAGTGTTGCTATTAACTTGGGACCTGATTCTGTCAACATTTATGCAGGTGCCTAATTAATTCATGTAGTTAGACTGTGAGATGTTAATGGATCACATTTTTCAGTCTAAGTGTATGCATAACTGTTTTCTAGACCACAGCTCTAAGTAAGAAAACAGTATTTAATTTTTTCCCCAAAGTATTGATTTGCTTCCGAATATGAAATTCATAGCCAATCTCTGTACATAATAAATGAATCATCCTCTATGTGATGCATTTACAAGTTTCAATGCCAGGTACAGATTTTACACCTTTGCTTGCAGCTCTTTCACTGTTGGCACAAGAATATCCTTCTTTGTACAGTAAATTAATAGATAAGAAAGACTAGAGGTTTTGTGAGTGCAACTGAGTTAGGTATTTCACAGAATCACAGAATTGCATAGATTGGAAAAGACCTTTAAGATCATCGAGTCCAATCATTAACCTCACACTGACAAGTCCTCGATTAAACCATGTCCCCATATATCACTGTCATGGAGCTCCTTGAGTGTGACCCAAAACCCTACCTAGAGAATAATACAGTTCTTAACTCAATTTCCAAAAACTTTACTGCATTAAAGGACAACATATGCTTAGAGAAACTATAAGTAATAGCATCTTATTAGTTTAAGATATTTTTTCTTGCTTGTTTAATCAAAAATGAGCACTGATATAAAAATGCAATTGGCAAGCAAACAATTCATAATAGAATTTAATAGCTATTTCCATTTTGAAATTGCAGATAGTGTTCACATGTAATAATGTAAATTAAGGACTAAACTACAGCCAGGTCTGCAAGGTCAAAATAGTTGAAGGAAGCTTTCACACTCAATGGGCAGTCCCTGTGGTAGTATATCTGGTCAAGAATGAGTACCTCATGTTCACCAAAATGAACAAAATGTAACTTTCCATCTCCTCCCCATGGCCTGATGCTTATGAATCTACTACTACTGCTGCTTGAATCATAGAATCATAGAATCACAGACTGGCTTGGCTTGGAAGGGACCTTAAAGGTCATCCAGTTCCAACCCCCCTGCCAGCAGCAGGGACACCTTCCACTAGACCAGGTTGCTCAAAGCCTCATCCAACCTGGCCACCAACACTCCCAGGGAGGAGCAGCCACAGCTTCTCTGGCCAACCTGGGACACTGTCTCACCACCCTCACACCAAAGAATTTCTTCCTCACATCTCAGCTCCATCTCCCCTCTGCCACTTTCAAGCCATCACCCCTTGTCCTCTCACTCCCTGCCCTTGGCCAAAGTCCCTCCCCACCCTTCCTGGAGCCCCTTCAGGTACTGGGAGGCCACTAGAAGGTCTCCCCGGAGCCTTCTCTTCTCCAGGCTGAACAGCCCCAACTCTCTCAGCCTGTCCTTGTAGGAGAGGCACTCCAGCCCTTGGATCATCCTTGTGGCCTCCTCTGAACTCATTCTAATTGGTCCATGTCTTTCTTGTGTTGGGGGCTTCAGAACTGGACACAGTACTCCAGTACTGAATGAACAGAGTCATGACTGTTGGCATCTTTCTGTGAGAAGATATATGAATTGCAATGGTGAACTAAAATAAGCATCTTTAGCTAATTTTTTCAGGGGAAAAAAAAAAAATCATCTGAGCAGTGAACTCTATCAGGCTATGAACAATTTCCTTGAGGAGTTGGTAGAAATTCCTTCATTTGAGTATTTTAAACATGATTCAGGAATAGCGTCTAGATAAAAGAGTATAGAAGCATTTATGTTATTTGAACTAAATTATGTTATTGAAACATAGAAATATATGTCTGGATACAACCACAAAATATGGTTTTTTGAAAAAAAATTCACATCTTTCTTTCCTGTACATGTGCTACAAAAATCTTGGTTGAGCGTTCAAAAAATGGGCGTAGTACTCCAACGAGGGCCTCACTGTGCAACTTCATAGTTTCTCCTCTCAATTCTTTTTTTAAATATTGTAATAATCCTAGATTGACCTTTGCCATTTTTTACAATAGCATCACATTGTTAGACACATGGCAAAAATCCATCTGACTTATCTTTCTGTTTTGACAACATATCACAGGTAATTATTCCTTGAGATGCTTTTTCTCATGAGTTCCATGTCCAACTGATAGTAATTTAATTTACATTTCCCTTGTTTTGCTTCTAAGAACGTTATGTGTGGCCATGTCAAAAATCTTACCAAAGTCAAACTGTATCATATCTACTGTTTCTCCCAACCCACTAGTTAGCTGCCCTGTCAAGGAAAATACTGTAATAGCTTGATACATCCTTTTTTGACAAATCTGTTGCCTGTCCGACATCTGCTCGTTATTTACAAGATAATTAAACATTAATTGCTTTATGTCGTGTTTCATTTTCTTTCTGGGTACTGAAATTAGACACTATATCCTATAATTCTGCCTTATTTTCTTCTCTACCTTTATATAAATATTTTTGTGGGTTTTTTTTTCTTTTTTTTAAATCCCTGGAACTTTCACTGTTACTGTTTTTCTTGTCTTTCTCAAAGATGGCTCAAAAATTGCTTTGATTATAGTCTTAAGAACTGCAAGGTCAATCTTATTATGCTCTGTTAACTTGAAGACATATTTAATAGATGCATTCCTTTATGTTTATGTAGACATTCTCCAAACTACTTCTTCCTAATTCAGTTCTGTTGCACTTACTATTAATTATGTTAAAAAGTAGACTATGTCTGCTATTTAGCAAATTCTAGGCAGAAATTTAAAGACCCTTTGCCTCATTTCCTGTTGCCATTTTTACATCTTTAGCTTTTACTTTTTCATCTCTATGTCCTAAAATAATTTTTCTCTTATTCTTTATGTTTACTCGTTTTCTTTGTATTATTAATGATTACTTTCGATTTTCAGTTTAAAGATTTCCTTATGCAATCATATTAGTCTCCTACCACATTTTCAAGTGTTCGATTAATCAAGATCATTTTATATATGCACTTATTCATACTCTTTCCAAAACTTCAGCTCTCAAACTCCTACTTAAAATGTTTCTCCTCTGCCTACCAATGTTTTGTTAATGTTTACCTTTTTTAAGTTTATTGTTGCTGTCAATTTTTCCTATTTTCTCCAATATATCCATGCACTTATTGCACTTATTGAACATTGTCTGCATGAAAGATACAATTCTGTTTTTATCTGCATACATGAACTAACATATATATAAGTTTGTGTATATAGAGGCAAAATAAACAAGATTTAGATAGATATATCCCTTTAAAGGGTTCTCCTTTAACAATCAGTGAGTAACACTTCAATGCCACAAACAAAGTTTGAGCTCATAGTTGTTGCCTGTTGTTCTTCAAAATGTGAACTAATCTTGAATCTTTTTTTGTGTGTTTTTACTTTAAATCAGATAGTAAGAAAGATGCATAAAACATAGTTTTCATTATGAGTAAAATATATTTAATGTCATTCACTCAAGAAGAAAAATTGGTTTCCTGACATAGTGACACTTTACTTCTTAGGAAAGATTGTCACCGCTCTTGATGAAAATGACACCAGAAATTCCCCTTTGTATTCATCGGTTGGGATCAGGCTACCAAAAAAGTGTGTTAAAAATAGGGTTTAGGGAAAAGATTATGAAGAAAGAGAATATTATAGCAAAAAATGCAGCTGACTTAAGAATCATCCTTTCCTATTCTTCCAATCATAATGCCAAAATAATAATGCCAACAGTACATGATTTGGATACCTAGCTGCTGGAAGGTGGCAAATAATAAAAATGATGTGAATATAATGAAAAGATGGCTATCTATAAACCTTAAGCTTGACCCAAGTTCCTTAAATTTATAAGAATTAATCCCAAAGGATTTTTATTTTTTTTAATCCAGCTTTCTAATGAAGCATTGATTGTATTTGTCCATTGATTCTATATGAGAGCCCAGTCCTCTGATATTAATGTTAAAATATTGAAGAACAGGAGTAACTAATACAGGAGTGTAGGTGCATTATAATTAATGGGACCTGATATTCATGTTCCTGTTTGTAGGATTTGGGTTTAAGTTGTTAGAGAACTGATTTGGGGAACATTTATCTTTCTGCACACATGATATGCTGAAAGTGATTATACCTTCAAAGGAATCCTGTATAAAATTTGAAGAAAAACCTCTGGTTACTTTAAGGAATGCCTTTAAACTATTTACATAAGTAAATAATTGCTTTAAGATATGTATTTAATAAGCTCATACCACAGTTCATAATAGTGTTAGCTAATATCTATAGCTATTTTTTGTGTTACATACATGATGATAGCGAAGAGACACAATGTCCATTTATGTGCCTTCACAAGAGTCATATTTGCTAGATTTTGCATTCTAAACATGTTTTGTCCCTTATACTATTATTATTATTCAAAATGAGCTTGTTAGTTATCTAAATTAGTAGGCATAATAGCTATATTTTGCTTTGATCATTTGGTATAAATATGTACTGTGTTCTTTCCAAGTTATAAAGGTTTTAAATGTATTTTGCTGGTAGCTCAGATAGTTTGCAGTGTCTTAAAAGTATGTAAATCACACTTTTAAAGGAAGCTTTACATTCTTTGTTGTTCAGTTGGGGGAGAGAATATGAAGATGGATATTTTCATGCTGTCAGAAAATGTGACAGAGCTCTGCATGTGTAGAGTCAGTACAAACTCGCATCATGAGCCTTCCTGGGTCTTGAAATTGTAACAGTATGTACCATGTCTACTAGAAAGTATTTATGCCCAAAGGCAGGAGGAAAATGTTCATACCAGGAAGTGGCTAATCTTGCTGCCTTTCATTTTGTTTAATCTAGTTATGCCACGTTTTGCTGAACAAGTTGAGGTTGCCATTGAAGCTTTGAGCGCGAATGTCCCACAGCCATTTGAAGAGAATGAGTTCATCGATGCCTCCCGCTTGGTTTATGATGGAGTTCGTGACATCAGGAAAGCTGTTCTAATGATAAGGGTATGTAAGTTACCTGGAAAATAGGAAATAGAAGTTGGGACCTTCAGGAAAGTATCACATTGGATGAGAGTAATATAAAAGCTTCTTGGAATCAACTTTGTTTCAGATTAAACCAGAAAAGCTTGACATTGAAACAAGTGTGAAACAAAAGTATGTACAGCAAAAAAACCCCCAAAAAACCAAAGTAAGTAAAGAGATGAGAAAGTGTTAGGAGATGAACCACAATCAATTTCTAATCACCTAGGAGAAGATTTGATCACAACTGCCAATACATGCAAGCTTCATTACTGTTTCCATAATAATAACAGTAATTCGCTAAGATCTTCAAAGTTTGTGTAGATTTTTGTTGGTGGTTTGTTGTTTTTTGGGGGTTTTTTTTCCCCATAATGTATGTGTGCTGCCTAGGATATGAGGCAAGTCTGGTAAAAATCTAAATGAATAAATAAATTATCTTGCTGCTCCAGTGAGCCTCTGCAGGGATGGTTTTGAATGTTTACTGAGGTAAAGAATGTGTCATTTCAGCGTTGAATAACCATTTGATTCAATTTGCTTAGGAATCTTTAAAAAAAAACCCCAAACGAATAAATAAAAAAAAACCCTACAGAACAACATAATTATTGTGAAAGTAGATGCGTGTCTTGCTTTTCAGTGTAGTCTACAGTCAAAGATTTAAAACAAATCAAAACAAACCAAAACAAACCTGGTTTGAACATCTCTTCAGCAATTGAAACTCTTATTTGAAACCCAAATTACCTTGAATCTGCCCCAGTGTAAGCCATGTACAAATAAAGCTACGGTGAAAATCACAGAGAAAGATGATGAAGCAAATAACGGTGCTAAAACAATAGCTCATCCCTTTGAGCAAATGTGATTTTGAGTATATTATGGCACTGATGTGAGACTTCAGGCAGTAGGAACACTCCAAAATAACTTCATTTTTGTCACCTGTCACTATGTATTACCATTTACAGAAAAAGCTTTGACAGGCTTAATTTTATAACTGCGAAACATAAATTCCATTCCTGTACCCACTGCTAATCTCAGGTAGCCTGAATTATAGTCATGACTGATGATGGGGGCAAACTGGTCCTTTTTTCTGGGTGTTCAGCAGTGACTTATGGACTGGGTTGGAGAAGAAAGATCTGCATAGTAAAGGATCTCTCTTTTGCCTTTGATTATCCAGTTCCTTAGCCTGTAATAGAAGTTTCCAAACTTCTCTTTGGACGAGAACCACCTCTAAGCACATTTTAATCTTTTATAGTCTCTGATGAGTCATTTTAAATTGCTTCATGCAACACAATCATCAGGTGAGACCTGCTGTAGACCCACACTTTCACACATCCTACACAGAGTTCTGTCTTCCAGCACCCCCCTGTACATCAAAATTGTCCCAGAGAGATTACCATGAGACTGTCCATACTGGGTGAGATGTTTCTGCTAAACACAAAGCACCATTTTAAATTCTGAAGGCACGTTCACTTATTTTCATTGCTGTCTTACTGTTATGTTAACTACTAGCTTGGAGAGCTGATCAGCATGCAGGCTTCACAATCTCCTTAGAAACATCCCAGGTTACTTTTGCAATTGTATCGCTACCACTTTCCACTCCTTGTGTGATATGAGTTAATGAATTCTGCTTCCCCAGATTAGGAAGATGTATTTCTGCATGCAGACAATTAACTTATTTATGGAGCTAAATGTAGGGCTCCTTACCCAGGTGGAGAACTAAAGGACATAAATGGACTCATTATCCTTCTGAATTAACTGGGAAAATCCACATGTATAAACTTATATAGACCAGAATTTGCTGAATCAGAACCTTGTTTTCTGTAGAAAACAAAATTAGTTTCAGTTTGAGGCGCTCTAGCATTCCCATCCAGACATCTCACACTGAAATAGAATGTATAATTAAAGGGTGAGCATTAAACTGTAAAAGACAGACTTTAGAATATTTTAATCTAATAATCTATTAAGTCTCATGCACCCCTTTAATACAGACTATAAATCATCTTGCAGAATTATAAAAAGAAAAGAAAGCTTTCAAACTTTTTAGAGCATCTGACACAAACAATTATTTTCAGGCAGTAATTGTTTCTGTGCATGCCATGACAGATTGAATTTATTGGAGATAGTCCCTCATTCCATGGAGGAAATAAAGCAACTTTTAAAATTAATTTCTGTTGTTAACATCAGTTTTAGTAGGCTGAAGGAAAGGGGGATTACCTCTGTTCTTCTCTTTTCCCTTGAAAAGGGGATATTTTGTTGTCCCTTTGGAAGAGAAAAGAGGTTCATTTTTGCATTGGGGACTATTATTATGATGGATATAGAGGAAAAAAATATCTTTCACAACTTAAGAAGTAGTATAAATAAATGTAGGAGTATAATTTTAGAACCTAAAAATAAGATTAAAAAATAATAACTTAGTTTCAACATCTTTTGTTTTACTGCGTAGCGATCAAATTACACTTTGTTTTTTTCATAGCTACTTATGAAATACCCTCTGTTATTAGACAGAAACCTTCTCTACAGTTAAGAGGAATCATAATGGCATCTTTTATCTTTCTTATGTATCTCCAAGGCCAGCCTTCTCTTTTCACACATGGCCTTTGCTATTGGCAACCTCGTCATTACCTGCATCTATGTTAGCATTAGTGTTACATTTGTTTGGATCAGGAGGGCATTTTTTGAGCCAATCTCCAGTTGTTCCCTCTTGCCTTGTTTTAGTTCATGTTACAAAGTAGTCTTAGTGCATATAAATTTGGTTCTCTGGGGTGATCCTGGAAGATGTGCTCTTGGAGAGTCTTAAATGCACTTCTATCATTAAGGGACTTTCAGTCCCTTAACCAGATTACAGCGAATTTGAATAAAAATAAAAATGAAATGCAGGTAGTGTGAATATGTGGTGCTTAGTACCAACTGTTTGGATGTATGAATCCTCTTCTACTCTTTGAGACTTGTCAATATATGGTTAGCCATGATCAACAATGGGGTAACCACTGTGGTGAAATCCAAAGTGCTGCTACTTCTCAGTTCCTCTGGAAAACTAGAGTTGGTGCAGATCCCATAATCTTTTTAAATAGCCTATCTCCAAAGGATGTTACAGGGTCCATTGTCTACATTGAATCTGGAGTGTTAGATTTTACTGTAAATCATTAAAGCTGAAGACCTGCTGTGACAGAGGTTCTCTGGCTTTGCCACTCAGATGGCTCAGTGACTTACCTGAGTCACTCGGACTGCAACTGCCTTAGTACAAAAAAAATGTACAGAATAGCATGGAGTTGAATAGAGAAGCATATTATAAAGGCTTTTCTTTCTCTTTAGTTTTTAGAATTAGAGGATATTTTATTAGAAAAAATGGGGGAATATCTTTTCAGTCTTTCCTCTCATTACAAGGGTAGCTTGACTTAGTGTTCATAGGTCTTAAATTCTTATAATTGCATCCTACAATGTTTAAGTGCACACAGCACTATTGCATAGTGGGGTTTTTATCTTCATCAAGTGTATTTAAACTTGTGAAATATTAAACAAATTGCATTTATAAAACTGCATATATATATATATGATTTTATGACTTATACAGATATAATATACGTTTTTATACTGCAGTTACAAAAGATAAAATTGTTCTGATGGAAGATATTTTGTTTACAGCAAGATCTTCAGTCTAGCAGACAGAGAGATATTAAATAATAATAATAATTCTAATTACTGGAAGCTGAAAGTCGCCAAATTCATATTAGCAATAAAGCATGCAGCTTAAAAGAGGAAGTATATATTTACTGGGTGATTTAACTGGGATTGTGAAAGATTCTTCTTTCCTGGGATAATTCATCTGAATTCAATGAATGAAGGGAAGAATATACTCTATGAGTAGTAGAGATACTGTATTTGAAAAAATTTAGTTCTGGGCTCTCTTACAGCCTGTGTTACAGAACAGACAGACTAAAAATTATGAAATTTTTCCATTTTTCTATTGACATCAATGAATTCAGAAAATCTATTAGTTTTGAAAATTGCTCTAGCTCTTCCTGCCACTGGTAATTGTCATAGTTTTGTTTGGAAGCTGTCTACGATCTCAAATCCATGTTTCCTATATCTCTGTGACCATAAATTCGGGTGTCTGCAAGACTGATTCAGTCCTTCTGTCTTCCAACTCAGATAATTTAAATTCCAGACTTTGTTGTCTTGGAAACTAGGTTTTAAATATCAAGGTCCTGTTAGTTGTGCACAAAAATTAGAGTTGTTATGGTATCTTTAGAAAGCCCTGCTGAGAGTAAAAAAAATCTTTAAGTCAAAGTACTTCAATATAATATTTCTTTTTTTTCTTCCTTTGTGTCTATAGAAATAGGAGACCCCCATTATATATGAGTTGCATCTCCAAGAGATCAGATAAAACAAAGCAATGGTGCACGAGTGAAAAGTGTGCAGCATGTTTGAAATGGTAGCATACAGCTAACAGTTAACTACTTTTCATTACCTCAATTTTTAAAAAGTAGCTATTTTTGGCAGAAAATGGGGGTGTTAAATTCTCCACACTGAAAACCTGAAGTGAGTGAATCTGGAAGTTAATTTTGAATTAGATCTCACTACTCGTATAGAGGGGAAATACAGAGATTTTTTTTGTACCTGTGGTATATTATGAACGGCTGCATTAACTTGTCCTTTTGGTTTGCACTCACTACATTTTCTCCAGGTTCTACATCTATACTCATTAAGTTTCAATCTTTTAAAGACAAACTTTCAGATTATGAATGTTAGGGAGTACCAGCAATATGGTTTTTTTCTGAATGTTTCTTTAAGAATAAATCTCTGAAACACAGAATTTTCAGAATATTTTAGCTTTTTAAGAAGAATCTTCATGTCCTTACTAGTTACAGTGTTGAGATGTAATACTTTGAATGTTATGCCCTTACTTTACTACACATATGACTATGAAAGCCTGGGAAAGGGCTACACATTATCTTTTATAGTCATATCTATAAAAGTGGTGACAGAAGAAACTAAGAAGAGTATACCTGGGGGCAGGAAAGGGTACTGGTTTTACAATGACCAGTGCAACTGGCTAGTTGAATGGACTTGGAGGATGGAGGAAGAGCCAGCTGGTTTATGAAGAAGGGGTTGAAACTCTCCACCCTGTTGCTGTTCTTCACAGTAAAGCCTAGGCAGCTGAAAAGCTGAGCCCTATGATAGGAAATACTCTCTTTTTCTAAGGGAGTTGTATGATTCTTCTAGTAGCTGGTTTGCTTATGGCAGATTTTAAAGTCACATCCTACACTCATACAGCTGAGAGAATAAAGTGATTAAAGACAGTTGGAAAGCAAGACCATTGGACATTATAATGATCACTACCAATCTTTCCTTTTTTTTCTTGTGGCAGTAGAGAAAATATAAATTTATTTTTCCACCTAAACTTCATCTCCTGTCTCTCCTGTTATATACACTATTTGTACATGCATCTCTTCAGAGATGCAGCCTGAGTTTCATTACCATACTGTCATACTTGGTTATTTCTTTCTCCAGTGCTCAGCATCAAAACACACATTTAATTCATACTCTTTAAGCCAAATTAAGATGGCTGTATTTTACTCTCCCCATCATGTGCACTTCACCATGTAGCTAGCAAAGCAGCTGATTTTCCATTACAAACAGTGATGTGCACTTCACGTTGGAAACCAGGCTGTAGTATAAATATCGCCAAAAGACTCCTCTATATTATGTTAGAGGGTTTGGACCAGTTCCTAGTGACTGAGCATCTTCAAGAGAGAGCTGCAATGACAACTGGCAATGATTAGCACCTCTGCTAGCAAACTTGACGTTGCCTCCAAGCATGAAATGCCAGCATGGATGATTTCTTCTGTAATGGCTGACCCTCTAGGTTAACTCTGAGGCATATGGGTATCCAGTAAGGTGAGGATATCTTTGCACAGTTACTGTGGTCTTTTTCTATTACCACTGTCATGTATTGCACCTACAGGAGCTGCTTGTGGCCAGATTATTGTACTAGATGATATTCAAGAAAAAAAGCCAAAACAATATAATCTTTCTTCTAAAGCCTATTTCTGGTTTTGCACCACCTATATTAAATATAGTACTAAATAGTGATTTAAAGTAGACTGTCTCTGTGTATATATATAAGGAAATTTTTTTTTTTGCTCCTAATTTGTTGCTAGAAGGTGAAAAAAACAAAAAGATCTATCGGCTATCTTTTTTCTTCCTTCCTCCATCATTTTAAACAACCTAAAATTAGCATATACATAACTAGAGTTAATCAATCTGCCCAGAGACACTCACACCATTCATAGCACCAGCAATGGAAATACCATGGCTTCAGTTAAGAGGATGAAACAAATTCCAAAGCTCTGTATCTGAAAAGAACCACAGGAACAAGATAAAGCAGATATAAACTTTACATTTGTTTCAAAACCAATTGACATAATTTACATTTTCTTTCAAGGGGAAATCTCTTATTAGCTTTGATAACTTTTTCTTCCAGGGTGTTAATTACTTTTCCCCAGGTATCTACTTTCTCTTTTGAAGATTATGTGGAGTTTCCAGTAATATAATAGTATTAGTGTCTATTTATATATGAAAGAACATTATTTTGGAATACTGCATTCCAGTTGTTAGTGTTTCCAAAAGATTTTTGTTCCTGGAACTGCAGTCATCATGTTAACAGAGCTAAGAAAAGTTGCAGGAAGGTAATGATAAATGCCATTTGTAAAGAAAACTAGAGTTGAAACAACTTAATTTTTACGACAATTCCATTTCAGTTCTTGACTACTTGGGCAGACAAGTTAATTTAAAAGGAAAGAGAAAAAGCATTTCCTGGGCAGGTAGTCGATGAAATAAGAGCTTACTGTACACAGGACTTTATCTGTATCCTTTATAAGATGGTCATCTCCTCTTTTTTGCTTTCTCTCCCTCCCTCTTTCTTTAGACCCCTGAAGAGCTAGAGGATGATTCAGACTTTGAGCAGGAAGATTATGACGTTCGCAGCCGAACAAGTGTTCAGACTGAAGATGACCAGCTTATTGCTGGCCAGAGTGCAAGGGTGAGTATAAAACCCATGTACTACATTAAATGTCTGTATAGCTACAAATGAAAAACTATGCCTCAGAAAACCAATGCAGTGATTTCAAATCTTCAGGGTCACTTAAGAAAGGATGAAAGGAAGTTAAGCTAGGTGTTTAAAGGGGTTTTTTGTTTGGTTTTTTTTTTCATATCTCACCTATTTGAAAAGACTGACTTTATTGAATGATTGTCCTTAGGCATATGTGACATCTTGTATCAGCCATTTGTTCCAGCTAGTGCTGTAGGAGAAAGCCTTGCAGGTTTGGAATGTGCTGAAACCGTGGGAGTAGTCAGCAAAATAAATAATAATAAAAAAATCTTCTCAGGGCATCATGTGCTGTATCCAGAGAAATCTTACATTTGATATGTTTCCTAGAGTGCAAACCTGTCAAGAAGATCTGTTTAAGCTACGGAGTAGTCCCTATAATTTAATTCTAGTTGAAGACATTTGTTACTGAGTCAATGTAATTTTACCGGGGTAATTACATCATGATAAACTCAAGTCATTGTGATTTGCAACCTCAGCTTGTACACGGGGATTGCAAATTAAGCTGATGAGTGCTTTGGGGGTCACAGGTGCTGGAGAAGTGAAGTTTGTTAACAGTCAGGATTATGCCATCTTCTGATGAATATTTACCTTTTACTAAATAGGCTGCTCAGCTCAGATTATAAAAAAATAAATCCATCAGAATATAATTTTGGAGGCAAACATCATGAGAATATATTTTACTGGGAAGAGATTAAAAAAAAAAAGCCTTAAAATTTTCCAGCAGAGAACCAGTGCGGAACTGGGAATTACCTGAATGATTTTCATGGCTGCAGTTTCTTCTGATAAGCACTAAAAGTGAAGTAATGGACCAAATGAAAAGCATCCTTCCCACAAACTCTCAAAAACTGTAGAAAAAAAAAAAGCTGGTAAATGGAAAAGTGACTTCTTACCTTGAATTCTGGAAGAGGACCCAGAGACCAAAAGGCAACAAAGCTTTGAAAGATCAATTCAGAGCATCAGGAAGGAGTTTTCAGGTGCTATAGGAAGGCCCAGAGTATGTCTTGACACTAATATTTTACACTCTGAAAAGAAACAGTGCATTAATGCAAACCTAAATGAAGCCTGCTTAGAAGTATGGGAGGAATGTGAGACATAGGTACAGTGGAATGGGCAGAGGTATATTTTCTTCTTAACTTCATTTCCTTAAACATTGAATACAGATGGTAAATAAACCATAGCATGTAACAGAAAAGCTGATTTTCTATCACTGCATCCAAAGGACAAAAAATTTTGACCTTGTATATCAAGGACATATAATATCTATCATTATCACCTAGATGAAGACCAGCTGGATTATAGGTCCCGTCTCAGAGAGCTGGGTGACCAGGAGCTGGCATATGGTTAGGAGAATTGCAGAATGGTTTCTGGATTCCTTACCCTGAGAACGATGACAGAACTATGTTCTGGATGCAGATGACTGTAGGATTTTTGTATTTCAAAGAACACAATGACCTGTTAGATATATTCAAATGACTGACCACTAAATTCAGTGTCAGGTACAAAGCTATTGAGATACAATACAGTTATTTCAGTCTTTTTTTGTTGTTGTTTTTACATCTGGGATTAGATAGCATACCATCCTTTCTTGATCTTGAAAACCAAGTAAAGACTGTAGTAGTGTTTTTTACTAAGAACCTAGTTCATCCAGGGACTTAGGAGTCTTAAATTCTATTACATTTATTGCAGTTATTCTCCCTGCTGGACTTAAAACTTCCTGCTTTCATCAGCTACACACTCTATAAACATACTATATTATAAAGACAATTCCATTTCTGAATAACGTAGAATGCAATATGTTACAAGAAGCAACAAATAATGAAAACCTAAAATGAAAACATGGTAAGCAGAAGCCACCCCAGTCCACAGCCTTGAGTGACTCATTGAAATGAGTCTGCTAACTAGAATAGTATCTTATTAGAACTTTTTCTGTAGAAAAGCTGGATTTTTATTTGTGGAATGTAATGGATTTGTTTAATATGCTTACTCCATAAAGCTATTAGTACTTCAGTAGAAAGACTTGTGTTGGTCTCCAATAGAAATAAAACTCGAATATATGAGCGGCATTTGCTAAAGGATATAACTTCTTTGCAAATGCATCAGCAACTGGAATAGAAGTGTTAAAACACTGTATACCAGTTTAAAGAGTATGTGATGAAACTGCCCACAGAGAGAAACCACAAGCAAGACATACAGATCAGTTTTCTAAATGTTACTACTAATATCAAATTGTCTTAATTTCAGTTAATTCATCTGTCCTAGTGTTTTATGTGTATTTTATATATTTATTTACTAGCTTGACTTGTACTACATTTTTCTTTGGAAAGACTAATATGCTAACATTTGAAATTACTGAGATACATTGATAAGGCCTAATTAAGACTCGTGTTGAATTTTAATTTGATTAACTTGCATATTTCTCATTTTCTGATCTACTGTTTATAACCTTTTTTAATTTCAGTTTTGGAAAAGTTCAATTATGAATTTTTAAAAGCTGAGAGCATTTTAAGAATATGTAGAGAAAGACTTCAACTGATTGAAAGTGACATAAACAAGAAAAAATGTAGTGACACTTAAATATGTGTCACACACCATTAAATGCATAAAGTGGTCTTCAGAAGCCCTAAAGCCAAATAGTAGCTCAACTTGGAAATCATTATTGGAAGTGTCCATTTGATCTTCAAAAGTTATTATAATTTTGTAGGGTTTTCTATTTTTTTTGGGGGGGGAGCAGGGAACTTTTTGCTTTGTTGATAACGTCAAGGCAAATAGTATCAACCTGTGCAGTGTTGTTTTGCATATCTTCCAAGAGACAATTAGACCACTAAATATTATTGAAAGGTACATTAATTATAGTTCACTTCAAATGTATTATCTTGCATGTCATGACTTATTTTAATGTTGGGTTAAGCAGAAAACCTTTATTTCTGTCAGAGCACGAGACTGCGGAAGATACTGGCAATTCAGTCTGCCTTTTCCAATAGATGTCATTCATTTTGTTCTTCTGAAAAATAAAGACTTAATAGGAATTTTCTTTAATCTTCTTGTATCAACTGATGAATAATCTGTATATCATGGCATCACATACATAATTTTTAAATTCTTGAAGGTGTAAGAAGAGCTATAGACATCCTGTGAATTTGTTTTTTTCCATCCTAACAGAAATGTCTACTGGATTTTACTTGGCATTCTGCAACTCTCATAAAAAGAAATTAGAAGTTGGGCGTGCCATTTGAACCACTGGAAATATATAGTTTCTAGCTTCCTTTTTTTCATGCCCAACTTCTCCCATTTTTTCCCCAGGCTATCATGGCTCAGCTTCCCCAGGAGGAGAAGGCTAAGATTGCCGAGCAGGTGGAAATATTCCACCAAGAAAAGAGCAAACTGGATGCAGAGGTGGCCAAGTGGGATGACAGTGGTAATGACATCATTGTGTTGGCGAAGCAGATGTGCATGATTATGATGGAAATGACAGACTTTACTAGGTAAGGACAAAATAACCCGTGCTGAGGACTTCTTCAGACATCCCACACCTTTCCTTTTTGTTGCATTTTATGGTCTATTGAGATGATGTGCTGAGTTTTGGGGATGCAAAGCCAGGTAACACACATCCTACAGTTCTGTACACATGACTGCTCAGGATATTTCTCCAAATGGGATTAATCACCTGAAGTTTTTGTCCTATATACGAATCTGTTTTATTTGCGGATCATCTTGAATTTCAGCAGCAAAGTTAATCTGTGACCTTATAGACACTCACCTGACATTTCGTTTAGTACCCATCTAAATGCATGTGCCTCTCTGAACTTTCAACATTTCAACACAATTTGTGTCAATCAAAAATAATGGCAAAACTATTTATATCATTTTTGAAGACTGAACTTTCAAAAAAAATCCCAAATGAAATGAAACTGTTTTGATCTAATACTTTATTGGAGCCTGTAATGATTTTTTTTTCCATTTTTTTTTATTGATGTCTTGTTCTTTTCTAATTGCAAAGCATCAAAAGGCCATTCAGCAATGATAACATATAAACTGAATTATTTTGTTTAAATATAGTCATATTATTAATCACACCAGGGATAACATTTTACAAGATTCTTTGAATTACAGAACACCATAAAAAATTAAAAGTTTTTCATTGTTTATTTTTAATGGGAGTTCAAAAGTTTAAATAGTATCTACCGAAATGTGATTAGACAAAACTGGACAAAAATCTTTTTTTTTCTTCAGAATTAAAATAAGACATCCATTTATTAATCTCACTGAGATGCTCAAATAGATTTTTTTAATCTCCAGCTGATCACATGCCTTGTGTCTGGAGCTTTCAGCCCACTTCTGGGGAGACAGTTTCTGCACTGACAATATAGGGTTCACACATACCTTATGTATAGATAGATAGATAGGGGGGTGGGTATAAATAATTAATTTGCATTAATTTGCAAATAACTTGTCTATTTGCATTTGCTTAGTTAATTTGTAATAGGCAACGACAAACATTTTTATTCATTGTAAATTTAATTATGCATATAGAAAGTTTGCTTAATTTAATATATTACTACTATACTTCTTTCCAAGTAATTATTCTCTCAGCTTATTTGTTTTTCTGTCAGTTTGTGCTTTTACAACTATTCTTTTTTGCAGTAGTCTCACCTCTCCTGTATACCAAATGACAGTGTAGAACCTCATTTGAAGAGTGATATTTTAAAGGAATCTTAATTACTTTTGTATGTGTATCATCTTTGGGGTTTGATCCTTCTGACCAAAAACAGAGCGGAAAAACTGTCTAAATAGTTCCATCATTTCATGGAAGGAAAAAATAATGTTCTAAAGCAACAGCCCAGAACATGAACACTTTCTGCAACCTGCTGTACAACCTTTGATACATTGAACATCAAATTGAAAGTTTTGTAATTACATTTTCTACCATCAAAAGAACAGAACTAATATGAGAATGAGAGAAAACTACTGTCACATTTGAAGTAAATTAAAAAAAAAAAAATAAAATCAAAGTGCACCTCTGTCTACATCAGATTCAATAAAAACTTGTTTCATATATTCCATTAAAACAGAACAAAGCCTTTCACACCTTTTGGATTAACTGTAACCTCAGCAGTGTTAAAATAGAATAATTTTCAAATGCATGGAGTTTGTGACACTCAGATCTGCTGATGTAATTAATGTAGAAGCATACGAGGTCACTATGAAGGATTTGTGCTACAGTTTAAGTTCAGCAAAAGTGAGGTACTTGTATTTCAATATCTGTTTAAGGTGGAATTGAAAGTATTGAAAGAAGATAAAATAGGAAAATTGTTTCAGTATGTTATTTTTGGCATTGTAGGTGAAAAAAAAAATGCAAAAATAATACTATGTCGTACTTAGGAAAAAATGCCTTCAGTTTTAGTTTAAGTAAATTCTAAATTTGATCATATTATGATTTTCCATCAGTCTTGTCTGAAGCTTGTTTCTTCACATAGTATTTAAACAAACAAACAAACAAAAGGTAAATCAGCTCACTTCCAATTGAGCCATTCTCAGAATCAGTAGCAAGTTGATTATTGTCTAAAGCAAACTCAGAAAAGTCTACAGTGATTTTACTTTTTGTTTATATAAATTTTGGTGACTTAAATGACTAAAATCAGTTTTGTGCATCATCTTAAAGTTATAGTGAAGTATGAGTCTAAAAGCTAATTATACACATTTTAACTGTAACATTTAAGGGTAACATAAAGATCACGCTTCACATATCTTTGTTTTCTGACAAAAATATACCAAAAAAAGTTTTCTAAAATGTTACATTTTTGCTCTAGACATGACAGGCTTAAGATTTAGTACTGGCTTGGGAATAACATAAATAATTTTGAAATAGTTGTGTATTCCAGAAAGAATGTTTGCTTAATGAACACTTAAAAATGCATATACTATTAAGTATGGCTCATGTGCTTGAAGGCGCCATCAGATTAAATTGCTAGTAAGGCATACTTTAAGAGAGGGGAAATATAGCAGACCTATTTCTTAATCAAGCTGTACTATAAAGTAGCTAAAAGGTGATATTGTAATAAATTAAGAAGTCATTCGTGTTTCTTTTTTAAAATCAAACACTAAACAGGATCACTTAAACTGTTGGCTTTCATGATTTATTTTGATTGTGCATAATCATATTGTATTTCACAGAGGTAAAGGCCCCCTGAAGAACACATCAGATGTCATTAATGCAGCCAAGAAGATTGCAGAGGCAGGATCGAGGATGGACAAATTGGCACGGGCGGTAGCTGATCAGGTAACAACAAAAATGATCAGAAATATAATGTAACCTCTATCGATGAGTTACCTTTTACAATAAAAGGTTATCTTTACTTGGTACAAAACTATCTATTGAAAGTCGCTGCCTGGATATTGATCTACCCATTGAATATAAGTTGTTTCTTCTATACCAGCCAGCTTGGGTTTTGCAGTACAGGAAAGTCATAAATGAGTGGCTCTAAACCTCGGGAATGCCTGAATTGTTCCACAGTCTCACTCTGGACCCAGGTGATTGTATTAGAATTAGACTGATATATTTGCTGTTGTGAAAGCAGTAGAGATTTGGCTGCTCTGTTACCCTTGCAATATCCCTAGGAATCCTTGTATTCTTTTCAGCTTGTTTTTCCAGCAATTTCCCTTGATATGGCACTTTTATTTTTGGAGATTCCCTGACTGCCTTTCTTCTGATTGGCATCAGGGTATTGTGCTTTCACCTTATAACCCCCTACTCCATGTTCTATGATGTGTGTCCTCTGTCCCGTTACAAAATTTATGTCACAACTGGAAAGATGAACTTGCTATATTTGGCCCTTTTCTTTCAGACTAGATTATCTATCCATCTGGAGAGCAAGGGGAAGCATCATATTAAAAGTCAAGAGCCAAATTTCAAATCCAGATTCTAGGTAGCTAGGTTTAGATTTAGGAAAATTAAATTTGATTTTTTTTCCCCTTGTAAATTTCTTATAGTTTCTTTCCTGTAATTTTCATCAGGAGAAATTTTGCTGGAAGTAGGAACTGATAACTTCCTTGCCTCTAGTCTTTCTCTTCAAAATAAATATTTATTTTTCATCTTCAAATAAGCATGTAATAATGTGTAACACATCCTGACAGGGACTATGGGCCAGAGTGGCAAGAAACGTGAAGCTGCCCATTTTTCTGTAACCTCAGAAATTTTGGGTTTAGGTCTTCTTCATTATCAGCACACTTTTTTCCTGTAGTTAACCCATTTGAATCCTTCAAATGTAGCATCTGTTCATTTTCGCATAAGAAAGAAGGAATCTATCTGTCAGCCAATGAAATTCATAGTCTACAATATTTGCAGAGGTGGAATATTTTAAAAAAGAAACACAAAGGGACTTGCTATGCTTAGAGTGTGTTGACTTGAGTCACATTTTAAATTTTAGAAGACTAACATGCACACTTTAATAATAAACAGTAAAATCACTATGAGAATAAAGTGTTTATTTTAATGCATGCACTTTAATGGTATTTTACAGAACTTTGGAGACACTCATCCAATATAAACTTTTTACGGACAGTTGCATTTTTAATTACTGTTCCAATGAGAGAGAGCTTACATTTTCATTTGCTCCAAGGTACTTGTTTTTAAAGCTTGTCAGCTCTCTAGCAGTATTGCTTTAAAGTTCATTTCTTTCAGTTCATAGATTTCAAGAGTAAGGTAAATATTTCTGTATTAAACTGTCACCAGTAGGGAGAAGAGGTCTCTTAGGGATTCATGCCTGAAACATGTGGCAACTGTTTGAGAAAGAGAAGCATTATAGCATTGACATAAGTATAGAGGAGATTAAACCTAGCAGCCACAATGAACCTCCAGCTTTTTTATTGCTTTAAAGGGAGAGAAAAAAGCAAAGTGGCTGCTTTCAGGTTTATAGATGACAGTATATGCAACTACCTCACTGCAAAGATGTTCCTTGCCAGCATTAGGTGTTGGGGCTAGAGCAGTCATCACAAGCCAGAGGTTGTGACGCTGTTGACTCGTGTATGTTTAATTCTATCAGTTTTTGTTGAAGTGCTCTGATAATATTTTACAAAAATTGAGCATAAACTTTGTAAGATGCTAAAAAACCACATTCAGAATCTTTGCTCCCCAAGCTATACATTCAAAGAACATTGTCAGTCAGACTTTGTTGAGTAGCCCCAAAGAGTATTTGTTGGAGACAGACTGTTAGCCATGGACTCTTTTAGCAATGTTTCATCAGAGTAAATTACTGAGGTCTGTTCTCTTGAGGCAAGACTTTGAATAATAACTACAAGAGTGTTGTTTATTATGCTGTTGATATTGTGGGGGATGACGCAGTTTCTATTGAATCTCAAATACTAGGAATAAATTGTACTTGAGCCTTTTCTAGTTATATCGATTATAAAACCTTCACTGACTCTACCATGTTTGCCCTAATGTAATTTATATCAAACACATTTGAGATGCACAGCATCCAAAATGGTACAGGACTGTAGATAGCCTTCCATCTAGTATGAAGAGATATCCCTTAGACATGCAAAGGGATCAACTTATTGTGTTCTTGGGAAGGGCTGAAATACTGATGACATCTGCTGTGAGACTATGCAATGTCTCTTACACTTTAGTAAATAATTTTCTTCTGGCACAGATTAAGGTATTTATGCATTAACTTGCCAAATTTTTCAATACCAAGCCCAGGCAGCATCACCTCTGCCTCTCAAGTCCTTAGCATATCAACAAGGGCCCTGGCTTGTGCCAAGTCTGGAGCAGAGCTATGTCCTTTGAAGGTCTGCACAAATGCCAGGGAAGCTGGCAAGACAGTCAAGAGTTGACATTAGACTAGTTGTAATTGTCAGAACTGGGTTTTTCTAGACTTTAACTGGTCCATGTTGTATCTTAACCTGGGCACCCAGCAGGCAACCTGGAGTTTCAGGTCAGGCTTGGTCTTTTGGCTGCTCAATAGATTCTTCTGTTCTGTACAAACTGATATCATAAGTGAACCTCCCCAACAAAAATAGCAATCGTATGATTTTCATTGTCTCCCATTAGTGGCAGACAGAAAGTTGTATTCTTTTTACAAAAAGGTACAATGCATCTTCAGGTTACAGTTCGTAAGTCCTGGGTTAAATGAAAGGTAGAGTTTCAATTTTCACATTTCATCAAGTATCTCATGTAAAGATGAAGTTAAATGAATCCACCTAATACACACACATTCCCACTATCTCCTCTGATTACCTCTCTATAATCATATAAACTCAGACACATCTAATCAAATATTTCTTTTATCTGTAGTGCCCAGACTCAGCCTGCAAACAGGATCTGCTAGCCTACCTGCAGCGCATTGCCCTCTACTGCCACCAACTCAATATCTGCAGCAAAGTGAAGGCAGAAGTTCAGAACCTGGGAGGGGAACTTATTGTATCAGGGGTAAGCTGGTATTCTTATTTAGCATTTTATGTTTCCCATGTAGCACTTGAAAGGGAGCATTTTTCATGGCAATAATGTACAAAACAAAAATACAGTGTTACATAAGCAAGCTTTTAAAACGTTATCATCATTATTCCAGACCTTACAATAACTTGTGTAGAGCAATTTGATTTTCCAATCAGCCTTTGTTTATACTAACCTTGTAAAATCTTCATTCTTCCAAAAGAAAAGTAATTTCATAGTCTAGAAAGTCATTGCCAAGCTGTGAATATTATAATTATTTGGAGCTTTTGTATATTTGCTCATTATAAATCTTCTTTCCTTTGTTAGTACTGGTAATTTCCTTTGTCTGTGCAGAAGCCAGCTCTGTATGAAGTACATATTGTTAAGATGGTGATGACTAATGGGATTTCATTCACTCAGGTTCCAATGCACACTAGGTTTAGCAAAAACTCTGGAAGGCCAGCAAAATATTTTAATTTTAGATGCACGAGCTGTTTTCAAATACTATTGGCAAGCAAAATGATTATATACTGTAATTCCCATTCAGTTATTTTCAATGAATGCTACAAACTTTTTACATATAATTTTTTTTAGAAATAAAGACAGGAATGTGCAGCAATGGTAATATTATAAACAATGAGTTTTCTACATTTTTAAACTATTTTTACTTTCTTTCTCCTAATGTTGGACTCTGTGCCTCTAGGAGATTACTAGAATGAAGCAGTAGCAATTGCTGCTCTTTGTGATTTTTTTGTTTTGTTTTTTACTCATCACCCTAATATTAGCTCCATAATGCCTTTGTTATCTTATAACTTAAATACAGACCATATATATGTAAATATGTAATATATTTCACTCTCCTGAGTGTGTTTTCAAAATTATGGTGATTTGTGAGACCCAAGAAACTTGAAAAAAAATTGTTTTCAAATGTGGTTTTGAAAAAGCACCCTTTCATTGTTTAAGCCCAATCAAGTACGAAGATTGTTAGGACAACTAACTTGTGCCCTTCATTTCATCCATAAGATTCCCCAGTGAAATCACTGGCCTTCCTCAAACATGTCAGAAGTCAGAGCAAATGTTCTCAACTACATAACATTTTGGGTTTTTTGCAAAGCACTATAGAAGGTCTTAAACATTTGCCAGGCTTTCCTGCAATTGGTCTTCACTTCTTGACATATGTACATATGTAATTTTAATACCTTGATCTTCCCACAGCAATGAAAAGATCCTCTTCCATTTTCCTGATATTAGTGGAGTGATCTGTCCTTGTTTCATTGACAGCTATGCTGCATAGTAAATGCTATGATCTTTTCTTACCTACTGCCATCTGGGTCCAGCTTTTCATACCCATTGAGTTGTCATATTCATCTATCTATAACAATTACCCAAATCAGCGCTTCTACCCCAGCTTGGCTTTTGTGATTGTGTGTGTTTCTTTTTCAAGTCTCTTTATTCAGTGTATGTGGATGCTGAATAAGCCATTGTGAATCTCTAGCATCTATTCGTTACTGGAACATCACCATCCGTTGTGAAATTTAAGTGGCCAAACTGCTTGACTTCATCATTTCCAGTCTGGCATTGTTAGCATCTGCTGCTTACCAGGCTTCATCACCATTGTGTTTCTGTTTGGTTGGGTTTTTACAGTCAGTTACAGACAGGCAAAAACTACCTTCAACCACAGAAATTATTTGGGTCTGTTCCAAAGACTCAATAGTGTTGACATACAGAAAATTTTAAGATTGCCCAGCTTGCTTCTTCTGAACAGGAGGTGATATAGAGAACTGAATTCCTGCACATCCCTTTTTGAGAGCATTATCTTGTTATCTGGTATAACACAACTAGTACAGTGCTTTCCTGATAGTGTTTTCCAAACTGTTTATCTTCAAGGTGCTGGGTACTGTATGCTCCTTTGCTATCCAGAGATCTAGTATCCAAGTGCACATCTACATCTGCTTGTCTACTTGCTGCTCCTGCTTCCATCTTCTTCTTCATTTTCTCTTGGATAGCCAATTACAAATAAACAGTATTTTATTTACATTGAAATGAAATACCATTATTTGGCAACTTGCATACAGTACAATGTTAGAAATACAATAGAAATCCAGAATTCAAGCTTCCCAACCTATGACTGCAGAAGTTTATGTGAATGCGCTATATTTATATGTTTTGATATAAATATCAAGCACCAGGATGATTCTTACAATATTGTAATTTACTACTGTGTTTACAAAGAACCACAATATAAATAAGATTGACCCAAAAGATGAGTTATGATTCAGAACTATTATGGGGAGTACAATCTCTGCTTGAATTTTTGCATTATTAAGAATATTAATCAATATTTATAAATGAAATTAATGTATGCATATTTATGTATGAGTCTATGTGTGGGCATATGTATATTTATATAAAAAGGAAAGAGACATAAAACCAATTAAAACCTAAAAGACAGATGAAAGCTACCCCACAGTTCTTACAGTTCTGTCAGAGAAAAATGTGTTGCAACAACTTCAAAAATACTGTGTACATAACATATAATGTGTTCTATATCTTTTGGTGAAACTTCTATTTCTTTTTTCCCCCAAGATTCAGTAGTTCAATATGGTTTATCTCTGAAAATAAACATAAAGCTGATCTTGTTTGCTTTTTCCTCTGTAGATTGATATGATACTAGCATAGCATATGAAGGGATTCTTTTTTGGCATCATTGACTTTGCTGCAAATAGAAAAACAGATCAAAAAGTAAGAAAATGCCACACTCCTGAAGTGTAAATTATTTCAGTAAAGGAAAGAACCCACTGTTATTTTTCCCTTTCTTTCTTCCATTCCTTTTCCCCCAGCTCCTTCTCTCCTTTGATCCTTCCCATCAAATTCCTTGCATGCAGATAGCAAAATTATTTTCACCAGATAAGTAACATCTGGCAATTGAGAGTTAGCATACATCAGCCTAACCTCATTAATATCAATGGAGCAAGGCCAATTAAGACTATATGTTGACTTAGCCCTTCATATTGCAAGATGAGACTCTTAATTCTTGATTCCAATTGAGTTTTGAAAAAGTAAGGAAAAACTATGTGATACCTGTTTTTCAGTGAGGAGCCTTGTAAACTGGAAGACTATTATAGGGAAGAGAGTAAAGAAATGAGGTGAAGAGGAAGATTGATAAAATCAGAAAGGAATTAATATTACAAAAAATGCAAAAAAAAAATTAAAACATTCAAATCTGTGTAGATTATGCGCTTGTTCCTAATAAAGGTCTCTTTCACCTTGATCCATAAACAGATATATGTTTCTGTAACTTTGAATATTAAATTTCTAATTCCCCCCAAGAATAAACAACTTCCTTTAATAAAATCACAGACTAAAAGTACTTCAGAATAATTTTCTTAGTCTCTTGCCTTAGTTTATTTAATGTAATGTATGTTTGCTTCATAATCAGTTGCACCATTGTATTGGACTGAATCCTCAGAAGTGCTGAACATATGCTACTCTCAGTGAAGTAAATACCATTTACATATACTTAGCTCATGCTAATAGATAGACTTTTTGTGGTAGCTACTTTTGTTGAATAGAATTAATTTTAACATTTATGTTTGTTATTTAGATAAAAATTCAGATGACTTCTAACTCTAGGGCTACTTTATTTTTTTAGTCTGACTCTTGTTAGCTAGACCATTGCAATAAAACAGATCTATATATTCATTTCTTACCCCAGAATATATATCCACTTGTTTTGTTTACTGCTGCTCTGAAGCTGATTAACTCATTTACCTACTATCCAGTTAGGCTATGAGCTTGTAATTTTTAAAATTCTTGTTTATATTAGTAGCTTTGCTACAGTCTTTCCTGCAGAATTATATTGAACAGAATCTAAGAAAATCCTTTATCCAAGGCAACCCCCTATCGCGTTCAGGTTTGATTTAGAAATCCACAGATATAATCAGCTGTTTTTGCCGAAAAATCAGAAAATTTGCCCAAAAAGTCTTAAACTTCTGAGCCATGTACCTTTGAACACTGTGCAAAAATAGTGAATCGATAGCCAAAGCACACTCCAAACTAACACTTTAGCTGGGCCAAATTGCCAAATATTTTCGAAGGACCTTTTATCTAAACATAATAGGCTCAGCTACAATACTAACAGAGGAGTTCTTATAACATTTTGAAGATACAAGACAGTTTAGTTAAGATTGTGACTTTATCTAGGACTTCTTGCTTGGTGAATTTAAGTGAGGACTTTGGAGGGAAAAGGAAGGTAAAAGGAGCTGAAGCGACCCCATTAACTTTGGGTAGGACATTATGAAAATTCCGGGAAAAACACCTGGACTGGAAGGTTGTTTATATAAAAATATTAAAAGATATGGGATATACTGCAAAATAACTATCTGTGTTTTTATTCTTGATCAGTGATAAGAATAAGATAACTAGAAATAGCTAGTCCTCATCCAAAAAAGAATGAGCCTCATTATTTATCACAGAACAGTGTGCATCCAGCATTTACTTCAGGTGAGCTGGCAAATTGTTTCTCTACCACTTCTGCCTATGAATCTTACATCTAGTAAAACAAAATGGTTTAAAGGTCATACTTTCCTTTCATTGAGGGCTGAATCACCTTAAACGACCTTGTGCTGTAAAAGCAGGTTGGTGTGCATATGGGCAGTGGAGTATCAAGTTGCTACTTACGAATTCTATAGACCCAAAGAAAAGTCAGGGAATTTGAAGTTCACTAGCAAGTGAGTAAGGCTGTCTTTCTTTCATTGAATTTGGATTAAGAGCCCATGCACAAGCAGTTGCTTAAGAGCAACTGTTGTGGTATTTAATTTCCCTGCATCAGACAGGCTTTCTGTGGTTTTTATTTTGTTTGTTTCCAAGTAGGCAATCAGAGAGAAGCTTTGCATTTAAAATGCTTGAGAATATGGAGAAGTTTTTTGTTGTTGTTGTTGTTTTTGTTTTTTTTTTAGTTTGGTAAATAAAGTAATTTAATTCCTCCTGAATCAGGAAAGAATGTAGCATTATGTAAGAGAAAGTTTGCTGAAGGGAGAGTTGGCAAATTGACAAAACTGTCGGGTTCCTTTTCTTCAAGATTCCCAGGAGTGCAAAAAGGTTAATCCTGTTATTTAGCTATCAACAAAATAAATTTTACTAGTAATTTATAACAGAAATGGAAGAATTCTACATGAAGTATACTCACAGAAACAGTCTAACAGACCAGGGATTTAAGATCTTTCTGGGCTGGGCTGCTTAGACTGGCAAGCTGTCAGTGTTTTCAGTAGAAAACACCTGAGCTAAGACCTAGCTCTACTTAATTATAGATACCACTAATAAAAATTTTGTGCTTTGTCTGTTAGTGATTCAATTTACTTAGAGCTGAGGGTAAGAGCACTTATTCCTAAATGACAGCAGTGTTCATGTTTTTTGGACAGCAGGTGCTCAAAGAGTTACATACCACAAAGAAGAGATGTAGTCCTATGTCGAATCTGACATCACTGCAAGACTAGGGTTTGGGTTATGGTAATACATGACAAGTGGATATAACACAAGTGAACATTCTCAGATTGGTAAAGGGAAGTGAAAGATGGACCCAGGGACCCTATAGATAATTACTAAATTGCTTAAATATATAATTTTACTTTTGTGATTATCTTTTTTAATTGAAGGGGTTTTTTGTTGTTTGTTGGGGTTTTTTTTGCAAGTTGCTTTTCATGTTTACCCACTGTTTTACTGACAAGATTGTAGTAAGAAGTTAGAGTGGCAAAGAAGGGAGTATGAACAGTGCATGTACCAATGTTGTGAAAATAATGTTTGATGGGACTCATGGAAAGATCTGTGTTTAGGATCATGTTGGTGGAAAGGAGTTCTGTGTTAAGACTTGGAATGAAAAGAGGACTTTGGACATAATAAAGACAAGGAACTTGAAATTTGAGATATGAAAGGGTCAGGGGAAGAAAAAAAAAACCCAAAAGCAGGATAGAAATGTGAAATCAAAGAATGGCAATGATGGGAAAGGACTGAGGTAAAGTCAGGACCATAAATTTGGTTGCACTCCATAATAATCTCTATACTTCTGGTAGAACAAACAAGGAGAGAAATTAAAAAAACTTAGGGTCTTTATTTCCTGAAAAGCCAGTTTCCAGGAGAGCAAGGCTCAGGCTAGGTGGGAAAAGGGAGAGACCTTGATTTACACTGTATATTCAACATGTCATCTGCTTTGGAAGAAATGAAGGAAATTAAAAATACAGGGAGGTGTTTCAGCTGTGCCTTTTGGGATGGAGATATATTTAATTAACCTCTGCATATATGTTTGAATGTATGAAGACATATTGATATATGAGAGAGTGAAATGAAGCTGTAGTAGAGTGTACTCCTCTCCAAAATATATGGCTATATGAAGCATGTGATGCTTATAAATATACAGGTTTTGATAAGCCTTTGACTGGAACAAATTGTTTGAGCTTTTTGATTTGTGACTATTACAAGAGTCTCCAACTCCTGCTGGCACAGACTGTATCTCAATACACTGTCCAAGAAAGGGACTACCTGATGATGTAACATCAAAAAATTTATCATCTTGACACTGAGTCAATTTACTACTCCTAAAGGATAAAGGCATAAATGAGTTATGCAGGTTAATCAACATGAGTGCTGATAAAATCCCTCATGGTTATATATTCATTATAGATGATGCATTTTATGGAAACACTGTCTTAGGGCTTTCTAAAAATGAAGAATTCCTAATTATCCTATGAAATATCTCAAAGATTAATTTAAAATTAAAAACAAAAAAACAAACATAAATAGATGTATTCTATAGTGGCTTTAAAACCATTTACAATGGTTTACTCTTCAGTAAAGGCAGTGCAGACCAGGAGCCCAGAGAGTTTAAACAATTGTCAGCCTTGGAGGACGACAAGGTAGACCTTCAAGCCCCAGGTAGACAATGCAGCAACTGAGCAGATCTAATGTTGGCCATCAATGAATCTCAAGTCAAAAGTTGTACAACAGACCTCCAGAGGTCTCTCTCAAGTGACATTTGTACAGTGTTTTAATTCAGTTAAGTGAAAGATCCCATAGGATCTTATTTCTACATCTCCAAGTTCACATGGTTTTGCTTTATAACTGTTGCTGGATTGTACAATAGTATATACCCTGAGCTTTGGACATCTGGGGGATCATAAGTATGATCCATATAAGGAATAGCACAGAAGACTTTTGAAAGGTTGATTTATTTTTATTAGTGTTATGGTTATTTCTTCAAAAGAGCTGAGTGAAGGTGGGTTGGTGATGATCAGAGTTTACATTAAGTAAGGAATAGTAGATGAATGAAACTTAAGACATAACTGAAAAATTCAACAAGAAAATATTTGTTATTAAATAATCTCAGTTCTCTTCAAGCTATGGTGTTTTGATATAAGGCTATTTTCAGGACTAAGAAAATATCTCATTATATATAAATGCACATGTAAACACATGCACACATAAATATGAAACAGTATATCCTGCACAAATTGAAAGATGTTATCTAGAATTTCATTTGCAAAGCAAAATCACGCTGCACTTGTCTTCATTAAAACATATTCATCGAGACAAGAAGCATGCACACCATCTATATGTCTACATTTAGTAGGTTAAAATTTAGACAGGTCAGACTTTTATCCTTATTAAGAAGCATTCTGACTACATGGAACATACGTTTGTGCTTTATCAGGTAACAAATATAAATTAATTTCTGAAGATTACTTTTATTGAAATTTCTGATTAGAAGAGTTCTGCAAAGAAAAGCATTTCTGATACCAAATAATGTTAAGTCATTTAGTTCCATGAGAACTAAGCAAAGTGTTACATAATCAAGATTGAGGCTTGAAACAAATATGATCATAGAAAAAGATTAGAGAGTTGAAAGAAATATTAATGTATATGCTTCATTGCATACTGCATTTGTTTTACAAATAGTAACCACTCTAAAATCCAAAGCACGCCTGCTACAGTGGTTACAGCTTCAGTCCAGCTTGTTTTCCTCTTCCATGCTAATTGAGGTGGGAAGAAAATGGGACTATTATGGCTTTCTTACACAAACTGTAGCAGCCCTGCAATAATTAGCAAGGACTAGGGACCATACTAACATACCCTAAGGTATGGTTCTAAAGGACTATTCCTATAAAAATTACTATAAAGAAAGAGAGGACTTCAGTGCTATCTCATGTTCACTTCTTTTCCTGTCTTCCTGCCTTTAAAGAAGATGGTTTGGGACCAAGCTTCACTGTTTTGTGTTAAATAAGAATTCCTTTCCCCTAGGGCATTCTCAGGTACATCCTGATGCTTTAAATAAAAATTGGGTTTGTTTCTTGCACACGGAATTATGGAGAACTGAATTTACCTAGTGACAGATCTAACACTCAATAGGAGATTTTGGGTTGTGTTTCTTATACAGTAGTACATCTTTTAGCTCTTGAAATTATTTAACTTCCTGATTTGGATAGTGCTGAGACTTAATCTCACTTCTAAAGTATTATCAGATGTTGCTTTTGCAGATATTAAAAGAATAACAGCTTCAGTTCACACTCATTGATTTATTTCATTTTAATTATAATTCTTCACAATCTTAGTTGTAGATGAGTAACACACACATAGAAACACTCCCAGACAAGAAGACATACCCTCAAGGGAAAACATGACAGGTTTTCCCAGCCTTAGCAGATTCAATTGCAAATAGTGAACCAAACAGCTTACAAGAATGTATTTAATAAAACTTACAATAGGAATGTATTTCCACTAAATTTATGAGCTCATAGTAGCCTTTAGGAAGAGATCAAACTGAGAGAGGAAGGTTAAAAGTTGCCTTGTATCTTTAACCTCTGAAATATTTTCTTCCACACTCAGAACATATTATTATTAGTATTACTATTATTATTTATGAAATTCATAGGAGCAAAGGAAAATGTCTATTCTCACATCACATCATTAGTCTTACATAACTAGTAAACAGCTGCATCAACAAAAAGGGTTTGTTTTGTATAATGTTTTCAAGACATTGATATGGAGTCAAAGTAAAAAACTATTCAGTATCAGAAAAATCAATGCAAACCTCTTACTGTTAGATATTCTCAAATGCTTTCTTTTAACATCAATTCTTTCTAATTTTGACTAACACATCATCAAAATACCTTGTGAACTAGGTTTCCAGGTAGGTAATAGTAGCACTAGAAAATGAGATGAAACATACGAGTGATTTGTCCTAAATCTCATCAAAGACCAAATTAGAACTCTGTAAAACTGGTTTAGAACATCAATATCCAATCCAAAAAGACTGCAGAAACATTTTCATCTTTTTTTACACCCGCAACTAGCTTCAGCGTTCCCATTGTCAAAAAATCAGAGAAGTTACAACTTTGCTTGGTCTCAGATGAGATGTTACATATTTCATCATTCTTTACCTATGACAGATAATGAACAAAAAAGATTTTTCCATTCATCCATCAAGCTGATCCACTACAGCAACAGGACATCTTTGGGTCAGAGGCATGTCTGCATTAAGGTGTCAAACTTTTATGATATGTGTCAGCTTGGCATTTTTACATGGCCTTTTCAAGCTGTTGTTTCAATTTCTTAAAATATATCCATTTTTACCTTCCGTAGGTATACCAATAGTACATTTAATGTTTCTGCACATGGTGCTCCTCAGCCTTTCACAGTCTTACTCTACTCAGACTTCACAGACAGCAGCCACTGTACCTTAGTGCTGCCTGCCCATTCCCTATTCCTCTTTTTAAGCAAGAAAACAAGCACTTTGGTGTTTTTTTCCGACAGATCTTTGATGTCAAACTGAACATGAACCTTTTTTTTCCTTGATTTCTAGTGACTGGGTGCAAGTGATTCAGTCAATTACTTGATCTGCATCTATATAGTTTTCTGATGCTTTTAGACTTAACTTACAACCCTTAAAAAAATATTTGAGAGTATTAAAGTCCTCATTTGCTGTCTCTTTGCATTTCCATGCATTCATTTAATTGATCTTAGTTCTATTCCTTTGTACACTGGAAGATTTCCCTCCTTTCTTCAATGTATATACATTTTTAACATGTTTTTAAAAGTTAGCTATGTTCTTTCTCTTCTTTTGTTTAGATGAGTAATGTGTTCTAGTCTATGGTCACAGATCAGTCTTATCTTTTTTGCTCTTCCCTTTATTTTCTCTTTGTTAACTACTGATATCATACAAAGCAGGTCAAAACATGATTTCAGATTTGAGCAGTGCTAGCCCAAAATACCATCTGGGGTATTATCTGCTACCTAATCTATTCAACTCTTTATATCACATTATCATGATGGAATCTACTGTATTTCTCATCTTCTGTTGTTACTGAAGAATATTCTTGGCCATCCTCAGTCTTCCGCAATTTAATAACGCTACTTCCATATGTTTCTATTCAAATAAAAGACAATTGATTTCTTTTTAGAGATCTTAGCACTGCTACTAAAAGTGTAATATTTCTCCTATTTAAGCATATATGCTCTGAACATCCTTCTCTTTATGAGAATGAGCAAGCTTGCTTAAGCTTCATAAGGTCTGGTGGTCACAGGAGTTCAAAATATATTCCTACTTTATTTGGCAAAAACAACTGTGGTGCAATATTCAAGTCATAGGTTACCTAACTTATGAATTAACTGAATTCTACTTGGTACTTTTTACCATAAAAGCCTTTAAAAATCCAGTTTTTCTTTTCTCTTTGACAGACTAGTAGACATACATGTTAATAAGGAGTTGATGCAATACAGGGTACCAGAGGTGTTTTTCCTCCTCTCTGTCTTCATATATGCAAATAGATTGAAATCAAGATCACGTAATGAGATATGACACAGACATATGTTTAATTCAATTATGAACTGAAATTCACAGCACTATCATCACTTTGCATTACTCAGATGCAGCCTAGTTTTGCATTGTGTTCCTGAAGTTATACATCAACTCTAACAGTCACAATAGCTCTTCATTTAGTTAACTGGATTAGCCAATTTGTTGAGTTTTTTAATCCACAAATATACTATTTTAAAGTGGCATCTGCAGCTCTGTAGATTATGATAAAGGCTTTGAAGGTTAAGAAGAAAAATACTTGACTTCTGTAGGTGAAGTGACTGGTAGTAGACATTAGTCACACACTTTCTTTTTTCAATAGAAGGAGAAACAGAGCACACAAACAGAGCAGGGAATACACATTAATCATTACTAAGATTGAACAAATAATCATTATTAGATTACAATTTACATGATCCTTGTAGCAACAAAAAGCCTAAGGGAAAGGTTACATATTAACTCTGTGGGCTTATAATACATACTCTTAAAAGAGATTTAAGGAGGATTCATTTTTCATCTTCCAAAAAGCAGGATCTTATGCTAGCACTCTTTACTGGCAATGAATAGCCCCCCATTCTCTGAGCAGCTTTGTTTATGGGAGTTAAGTTTAACAGCATATACTATTTTTTTTCAATTTTAGTATACAGCTAGGTTATTAAGAAAATCCCAGTGGATAATATAAGCAATTATGTTTACTCTCAAAACTGCTTTTCCAGAATTTTGAGGATAAAAATTCCATTTACAATAAATTAGAATGAATAGCCCATTTTAAGCCCTCCAGTTTCAGTTCTTGGGAAGATGTTTGAAAAAATGTCCCTGTAAGGTTGTCATTGTCTAAAAATGTACTGTCTTTAAAAGCATCACCTCTTTGCAATTTTGCTGATATTTTCTGGAACTTTAAAGTGTGCTCTGTAAATAAATATATGCCCAGAATTTTTATACTTCCCTCACTTGTCCTTTCAGCACAGTTTGTCAACTCTCAATTTCAATACAAGAAAAACATAATTCTTTCCTGACCTCCTTCATATGGTGGTGTAGATGGCCTACCCTCTGGCTTACTCTATTCAAGGGTCAGCCCAGGAGGCTAGATTGTGTGAAGTTTATTCAGCACTGGTGAACATAAGTGTAATTCCAGTTGTAGTCACTGGAACTTCAGCTGCTTGCATCAGTGTTTATGTGCAGTTAGACAGTTCAAAACTATACTCAAATAATGCTACTCACAAGTCTGTCAACCAAATTCATGCCCAATCTGATGTCAGTCAGCTTTTAACGGGGATAGAGCTTTCTATCCTCTCTGGTTTTCATCAGAAGGTGACAAAATTTATCCCCTTTCCCAATCAGCAAATCATGTAGGGCTTGCATGCTTAACCTGTGCTATGGGAGCAAGTGAGAGGAACCACCAGACAGCGGGGTTACTCATCGTGGAAGAGTCCCTGTTTCCTTGACCAAGCATAGCTCCTTCAGCACACGTTTTCCTCTCTCCTCACCTCTACACTACGGCACAATATTTCTCTTGCTCTCTCTCTCACTATCTCTTTTCTGTATCTCTCGGAAATCAGACTGGAGTTCAGAGCACTTTCACTACCTTTTATGAGGTAGAGTGTGATGTCATAGATGGGGGCAGGGCTAGTCAACTTTCTACCCACCCACCCACCTGTGCTGAGGGAGCTACGCTTGAGACCGGAAGCAGTGACTCCTCAACGGTGAGTACCCTCCTGCCTCATCTATATCTTTAATTCTATTTATAGATCTGGGGGTGGAGGGAAAAGACATATGAGTGGGGGATTTGTTAACTTTTTAAAATTTTATTTTATTTTTATTTACCATAGGGCTCACAGAATGAATTGCATGTATTGTCTTAGTCACCTGCAGAAAAATAATTTCCTTCCTGTTCTGAAGTCCTAGAGTTAACGTCATCTATAAAGCAATGATCATTTTTCTTTGCAGAAGTGGTCCACTTACTGGTAGTTAAACTGCTCCTTCAATGTTTCTCTTGCATTGTGAGAAGGCAGACTCTGGTCTCCTTCAACTCAATTGCTAAACTTCCATTAATTTAATTACTGTAGTGCTGGGACATCATTTTTCAAAAGTACTTTGTGATTAAAAGATATACAATGTTATTTATATATTTGTCTTTGTTAATGGTGGGTAATGCCTGTTTATATAGGACAGGATTCTTGTTTTCTGTATTCTCTGTTACTGTTTTTATTTGCTTTATCCAGAATGTTTATGAAGATATGTGTTGACAATAGGCCAATTCTAAGACTTATTTAGATGAAACAAAATTCAAAAGTAAATTTTGGAAGATGTAAAATTAAGCAGGAAATAAAATCCCAGGGCATTTATATGAGATTTAACCTTTGAAATCATAAATCAAAGCATCTGATTTTTTTTTTCTGTGATAAGAACTTGAAATGGGCAGGGATTTTGCTAACTTTCTCGGTGTTATTCTTCTGTCACTACTGAAACATTACTATTTCACTTTAAAGCACTGTCTTGTTACCTATTTCCCTTGGCCCCAGGTATTACTGCTTCACTGTTTTAATATCTCTCAGCATTTAAAAAAAGACAAGATGGACTACGAAGACCTTCCTTTCTTGTTCTGCCTCTTGGGTATCTATTAAAGCTGTCAAGATGTCAGAGCTCTCATACTAAAGGGCAGAAGAAGGATCATATGAAGATTTTGGCCCCTAGGAATACCACAAATCTTGCTGTTCTTGTTCATTTAAAGCTCTTTACCAGCTCCGTGTAGGGTCTTGTCATATCTCAGTGAAAGGCACTAAAAGGTAGCAATCTCTCTATAAATCTCTATAAATCACAGACAAAGAGAGTACAATCATAGCTGTTTCAGTAGAGGTGGTCCATAGTGATTGATGAAGTACTTCTACTTGCAGGTGACTAGGTGGCTTTGAGAAATTGGTTATAGGATGCAGAGCCTTCCATCTTCTGGTCACCGGCATGTATTGGGGATTGGTCAGTAGTGATGGATGGACATTCCTCCGTGATGACTCAGTGATGCTCTTTCTATCAATGCATAGGCGATCTGAATGAAATTCTGGGAAGATGAAAGTCTTGTTTACAAAGCTACCAAAACTTTCACTAATGACTGTTTCCCTTCCTGTCAAAGAGAAAAATAAGGACAAAGCATATAAAAATTGGCTTCCTGACAGGTGGTAGCTTTTCTAGCTTTGAATAATGTGTGCAGAGTTTTCTAGCTACTGCTTATTCCTTTAGTGAAGCAAACATTGAAGTCTCCAAATCTTCCTTTGCAAAGCCAAGAACTTGTCTAGCAAATTCCACTTCCCTAGCAAACTTTGATCTTCTAAGTAGGAAAAGAAAAGCAGGTTAGTCCATCTCTAATGTTTCATAGGGAAAACTTTATAGGAATTGCTGCTGTTAAAGGCAGTTTGAGGTTTGTTCTTTCCAGAGTCAAATGTTTTGAGGTAAAATTTCATTTAGATCCCAAGCACATCCTTTGCTGTTGAGTTTACAAAATTGGTTTTACACATATTTACTCTTGCATAATACAGCAGACTTGAATTTTTGTACAGAATAGGGAGAACATAAAGAGCAACTGTACAGTGCCTCTAATCTCACTTCGATGATATGTAAACATTTTCATGGCATAGAAAGGGAAATTCTTTTAAAAAGTGATATAAGGATTGGGAACAGGAAATTACAATTGGTATCATTTAGTAATTACGGTGAATTTGAGATGCTGATCAGCACTGATGGGATATTATGGAACAGAGATATCAGTGGTTTACTTTAAATCCAGAGAAATTCGCTCTCTAAATTTATCTTGTAAAATGAACAAATCAGTGGTTGATTGACTTACATATAGGGGGAAGTTTGTAGAAGGAATGATATTCAAAATGACATAAACTGTTGCAGTCATTAACCTGGAATCTGACTGTGCCAAATCTAATAAATTTTTGTCCATGCAAGCCCCAGATGTGGGTTTGCCTGCATAACCTAACAGAGTTAGGGAGGGAGAATAAATAGCCTAATTTTACATTTATTGAGCTAATTCCCCTGTTAAATTATTTTACTGGCAGCTATTATTAAAAAAAATTAAAACGTCTAAAGTCCACAGATTCCTGTATTTTACCACTTTGACTTGAATGTGTATTCAGTCAATTGCAATGTTTGTTTTAACTGTATATTGTTTACAGGTACATAAAGTAAAATACAGTAAGGCCTAGATTTCAACTTATTTTATTTAGTGTGCAATATGAAAATTTTGTAAACAAATATTTGATCAACTTGTTCCATTATATGCTAATTTAAATGAGTTAAATCTTCATAAATGTTTTGCAAACTAGAAGTTTCTTTATGATAAGACATTCTTAAAAACTGTGTTGTTTCATATTTGCAAGCAGATTGTGTATTACTGACTCAAAGCATAGCCAATAACTAGTATATTTATACCTATATATTAAAGCAGGTCTGCATTTAAATTACAGATTTGCCAGGCTGATTTACAAGTTGCATTAAAACTTTGTGGGCTGGATCTTACCTTCTTCTTTTTCTATATGAGAAGTGAGGGAGAGCTGTGAAATGCACCATCTGTTTGCAAACTGTGTCAGCTGGCAGATAGATGTTCATCACCCTGCCCTCTCCTACTGCAGTTTTAGGCTGGTATAACACCATTGACTGAAAATGAATTACTTTTTGATTTAATCTTGTTTAAGCAAAAGAAGTCACAATGATAGTGCACAGCATTCTAGAGGACTCTCTGTGTTGATTTAAATTGCAATCCTTTTAAACGTTTACCTCAGCTTATTTGAATTGTCAACAAAAATGCTCAATAGCACTTGGACTGAGAATAGTGGTTGGAGGAAACTAGGACTGCTGTAACACGCTGGACTTTCTGTTTCTGGGACAGTTGCATCTCAAAGACATTAAACAGGATTTTGTTCAATCATAATCCTTTCGATTTTTATCACTCCCATGTGAGTGTCTCAAAGCAAACACGATGGTGTACCCTCGTAAACCTGAAAACAGAAGCAAATATTTTCATTATTTCCCTTCCTCAAATGAGAATACTGAGACACACTCAAGGCAGAAAATATCTGTAAAATCATGATGAGTGTCAAACACTACATCCTTCTTCAAGACTCAGATAATTTTCAAGACCAGCATTTCTTTGATGTCCATTCTGGATGGCCAAAAAATATATTTTTAAAATAAAAACAGGAGAAAAAGTTCACTGTAATTAAGAAGTACAGTTTGAAAATTATAGAGTTGGAAAGAAATCTTGCACTAACAGGAGGAAGCTACCCCACTCAAGATGTGTAAAAGGTGAGAGTAGGTCTATGGTGTAATGAAAACTGAGTGGTTTAGTATTCAGAAAGATTTTTCATGAATTATGGAAAGTTTTTTTTCACTATTATCTGCATTGCTATGTGAAGAGTGATTCATCTAACCAGGTGTAAACATCTGCATCTGAGATGTTCACACCAGGCTTCTTTTTATAATTAGCAGAGATCAATAGCCTTTTCTAGAAAGCAAATATTGTTTCAGATAAAGGCTGACAACTGATTCAATTAGTAAAATCTTAAAAAAATGACAGAGGAATGGGCAGGTGAATTGAACCATGTATTCAGACAAGCATAGCATCAGGGGTTTAGCCTTGGGATTCTTTTGAGGGTATATGTTCCTATGTAAGTGATATAAACTTTCTGTGAACTTAGCTGCTGAAGAAAGGAAACTGCCTATTTTTTTCTGGACAGAAATATTTAAATTATTTTGTAAGGAGCATTTATCTCTCTAAAGTAGCTCTCTCAGGGTCCCAGTCTCATTAGTTTCTGTAGGCTGGAGGGACCGATATGTATTGCAGTATGTGGTTTTCCCCCATTTGACAATTTTGGGGATCAAAAGAGAAGAATTAAGGAAAACAAGTTCAAAAATATTCATTAAGTTTGATTGAATCCTTGGACTACTGGGTCAAATCCAAGGACAATTTTTTTGCAGATGTTGATCATCTCTGCCTAGATTCACTGTATGATCTTTAGGATTCTAATGCAGTTTCAAATCTCTAAATATAATTAAAAAGGTGAAGTACTCTGTCCCACCTCCATAGAAAGTGAACCCATGAAAGATCTCAAGTGCTCCATGTTTCCTGACTTTCTCCACCAAGCACAGAGGAGTCTAGAATACCTTGGCCCAGCACCTGGAGTTAGGTAGGATTAGTGCACAATAAGACTTAATTTATAGAAATGGCAACTTTGAAAACCTTGCCCAGGTCACTGAACACATCGTCTCAATGGTTTTTATGAGCAGTCCTATTTTTCTTGCCTGCATTCCTAGCGAAATTGTTGTTACAGACATCTGAAAAAATGTTTCTGGGGATTCTAGCTACGAACAGCTCTTGGATCCTGACTAATATTAAAAGGCATTCAGTCACAGTTTTTCTCATGCCAAGCAAGTGCAGACAAATCCATAGATAATCATGACTAATGTACAATATGTAAGTTAGGTAAGAGCTTTCTAAGAAAAGAGCCAGTGCAAATGCTTTTTCATTTCACCATTCTTCTAAATAACATATGAATTTATACCTTCATCTCCTTTACATAAATTCTGGACTAGAGGGAAGATTTGGAGATGTGGTTGAATTAATTTGGTTTTGT
>NW_010309107.1:74335-100246 GCF_000700745.2 Antrostomus carolinensis
TGTCCTGAGGTGAAAAGCACAGAAACCATTTGGGTTATGTGAATCATCAAGTCTATAAGTACTTCTGCATTTGTTGTTCAGGGAAAGTGCTATCTAAAGTAATGAATCTCAAAAGAAAACAGAGACCAAATAAATCAGGATTTCATAACCTGAGTATTTTCTGATGAGAGTAGAACAGGACTTAACCAACTTGAGTGAGGTATTAAACATTTGTCAATAACTGGTGATATTGGGTTATGTGAATCATCAAGTCTATAAGTACTTCTGCATTTGTTGTTCAGGGAAAGTGCTATCTAAAGTAATGAATCTCAAAAGAAAACAGAGACCAAATAAATCAGGATTTCATAACCTGAGTATTTTCTGATGAGAGTAGAACAGGACTTAACCAACTTGAGTGAGGTATTAAACATTTGTCAATAACTGGTGATATTTTTTCCTCCTTTCTACAGTTACTCAGTTTTTCTCTTTGGATTAAGGGTGAAAATGAGATCATCAGTAGCCTCTACACTACTCTTTTAGATACATTTGAGATACAGATGAGAATGCCAAGGGGAAATATTGTTGTTTACAACTACCTAACAGGAAGATCTAGAAGAGCCAGACCCAGACTTGTCAGAGGTGCATTAGTAACAGGAACAGGGGCAACAAACACAAGTTTAAACATGGGTGGGAAATTCCAATTAGGTATAAAGAAAAAAGTTTTACCTTGAGGTTAGTCAAATTCAAGTGCAGGGTGGGGGTCTTTGGTCAAGGGATGTGGGAGACTATCCATCCTTGGAGACACTATGAATTTGAGCAATATCCTGAACAATCTTATCTAATTCAATTTGTTTTGAACAGGGTATTGGACTAGATGACCTCAAAAGGTTCTTTTCATCCAAAAGTATTCTATGATTATCTGTATACTTGCGTAATGAAATGTGAGTAATAAAAACAAGCCTTTACAATTCAGAGCAAGATTTTACTCATTCCAATTTATTCTTAATTTGCTGTCATCTTTACTTGTTCTTTCCTTGTGAAGTGCAACAGCCTTTATAATTGTTTCTGTTTTGTTCTGGTTTCATTAGTGTGCCATCTCCAGTAATTCTTACCTGTTTACTGTTTTTAATAATACTTAGTGTTAGCCAAAGTTACAAATGTAATGAACAAATGCATTCATAAATTACATGTTTGGTAATTGACTAGGGAAAAAACCTCCTAGTAAGGAACACTTACTGAATGTTATTTGATCATTGATCGCGTTGGTCAAACAAATAAAATGGTTAATTGCAAATATTGTAATTGGAAAAAAATTATAGAATTTCCTTTAGAAATTACTTGCCATGTGTTATTAAGTTAGCTCTGACAGTGCTGGGACTTTTCTGGAAAGCCGAAATAGGACTCTGTCTTGAAGACTACTGTGGAGATTCAAGATTTTTTCTTTATTTATTTCATTGCATTACTTTGTAAAGTCCTGAATAGTGCTCAGGGAATCAAACAGAGAAAGGAATGTTTCCACTGATTGAGTTCAGCAATGCTGGAAGTACCCTCAGCTCCAAGGAATTAAAAGTCTTTTAGCACCTCAGAAGTGATCAATATCTTGAATGATCAAATCCTTTCTCTGCTTCTATGAGACGTAAAATATACATGAACAGCAGCAGGCAAACATTAGGAAGCAAGGAACAATTGTTCTAATACTATCTTCCATCCTACAAGAGGATTTTGTTTGATTCATTTTGACTCTGTTTGATGTATTGTTTCCAAGCCCTTTCCTGAGAAAAGCCAGCTATGCCTGTAGAGCAGCTATCTTCAAAGTGTCTCTGTGCTGACCTGGGCAAACGTAACTTGAGAGATACGAAGCTAACTGAAGGAGCAAATTTGCCTCAAAAGGTGACAGATCCTCACAGTTGAAGACATGGAGATAACTCACATACAGATACCATTCTGAGACTTTTATAAATTAAAAAAATGTTGGGAAAATATCTCATTTCTCAGCCTTGCATTCTGAAGTCCCGCGTGATGCTGCTTTTCTTTTGGTTTTTGTTGTTGCAAAATCAGGAGGAATAGCGAGAGATAACACATTCTTATGTAAAGAATATAGTGTTTCTATGCTTTATTGTTTTTTTTTTTTAATCCAAAGTCTCCTGTTTTTTATCACTGAGAGTACAATTTCCAGCCAACAAGAAATGATTTGGACTCCCTTTCGGGTAAGACTATAAGAAAGACATGGTTTTCTTGTTATTATACCTGTTCCCTAGATAAAGAACAAAAGGTTTGCTTCCAAAACTCAATTTGAAAGAGCACTAAATTATTTTGTTCTTTTAAAAATGATATCTATCTTCAAATTACATAGAAGTCAAAACTCAAGTCAAGAGGAAGGAGATCAGTAGCAGAGACTAGTTAGATATCCTGTATTTCCTCTTTCAGATTTAACTGCAGTTGGATATGAAAGTGGAAATTTGTACTGAGATGAAGTTGACAGAGTCCTGTCTGTGCTTTTCTATCTGTGACAACAGGTTCAGACAATGTTGTATCTTGTGTAGACTTCTGGCATATGAATCTCTGTGTAAAGCGTTGTATACACTCCTGGCAATACACAGACCACTGATAAAAGTTTTGTGTTAATGACTTTTTTATTGGGACTGATACTGAGCTAGCTTCCACAGACTTCTTACTCTAATTTTCTTCAGTCAGGCCTCCTGGCACTATCACAAAATCTTATAGTTTGAGTTAACCTATCCTGTCAATTATAGTTTGGACTTCATCTTTGTTGCAGATATTTTATCTTCTCCTTGAAGACAAAAGTCTGAAACAGACAAAAGTCTATTTCCTGTTAATCGTCCAAGAATTCAGATCAAACTATTCCATGGGACAGAATGATTTTAAAGTTGTAAACATGGTTGTACTAATTTTACTAAAATTAGTAATGCAACTGTGATAGCCATTAAATGGCCATTTTTTTTGTAGGAATGCTGGATACATTTGAGGTCTGTTAGGTGGTATTCCTTAACTTTATGGGGTTAGCATTCTTATTTTATCATAAACAGATTACTTCTTCAAACCTCTTCATTTAGTGAATGAAGTATAACACCTCCCCCCCTCAATTCCCCAATTTTAGTGTTATCCTGTGCTGAACTGTATTTGATGATTATATCTACATATGGTTTTAGTTTCATATTAAGTATTCTCCTCAAAGCAAATGGATTGGGATATCATTTTGTCTTTTATCTTTTTTTCTTTTTAAATAACCTGGGATAAGTAAATCAATTGTACAAATTTTCTGTATTATGTCTGTCATCTTTTTTTGGGGGGGAATGCCAGTATTGGGAGTATTTTTATATGATTAAACTTTCCCAAACTGACATAAAGCAGTTGGTAACCTGTTGACCTTGTAAATTAAACATGTGATTTAAAATGACAATGGTCCATAGAATACAGAAGATACCCATAGTATCTTGTGTGCTTTCTGTTGTCCTAAGAGGTGGCAGCCTTTGTTAAACACAACTAATGGGCTTGGGAACCCCTATAGGTTTCTTACCTGTTATTCAGTGGATTGTCCACCTATAAAACTCAACTACCCCCAGAATGAATTGAATATTCAACATGTATAAAAGAGTAAGTTAATTGCAATCAAAGGAAAAGAGGACTATAATACTATTGTCTCTTTGTAGCCACAGATCCCTTTTAAACACCATTGTGCCCACATTACATTCCAAATAATGACATTTTGTTTGTTATAGAATTTCAGATATATAGGATATTTTTCCCACGATGGACCCATATCTAACAAAAACCTTCATGCACGTTTTCAAGTGACTGACTGAAATACGGCTTCAGCCATTGTGTAGTTGTGCTGAAAAATACCAGATGTCTCCTACCATAGGGATGTGTGCATCTGAACAGCAAAGAGGCCATTCTTGCACTGGCTGTCACTAATAGTATCATGTTTTATACATTAAATATGCCACAGAAATGTAAGACATAAGTATTATGAATAAGGTCTTTTTCTTACATATATCTTACGTACATATGTAGGACTGGATTTACTATTAAGCACAGCTGAGAGGAAAATGTTCTGTTGCATAAGGATGTAACCTTGGAAGATGGTATTCCTGATTTACCCTCCAGATTCATAACTGCTTCATGTCACTTTAGTTGCGTTAGAGGCTGTTAGTTGTCTTTTGATTTGCGGTAAGAGCAACTGTACCTGTCCACAAAAGCGTGAACTTGCTTGGAAAAGGAAGAGAAGCACAGAATACACTTCACAGATACCCTTAAGGGCATGGCAATGCAAATCAAGTACAAATCAAGTCTTAGCCAAGAGTATTCTAAAGGTTACAGGTTCTTTTTCAAAATAGTAAACAAATTACAATTGCTCTTCCCAAACTGTACAAAGTAAACCAGACCAAACTCTATTTATCAATAGTTAATATTTTTTTTCCATTCATACATTTCAAGATTAATATGGGCCGTTGTTATAATCTAACCTGTCTTCCTGCATAACTGATGTGTAGGCTCCCTGAATTAATGCGTATTAACAATGTCTGGTAGTTATGCTTTAACTAGAGTGTACATTTTAAGCTAAACCATCTGATATTGATTTCACCATTCTAGAGTTAGAATCACTACCTTTCATGAGTTCTTGTGATTAATTATCAATGCTAAAACTTTTGAGCTAATTAATAACTAAAATGACTTGTTTTACCTTTCAGCCATTGAATTCTGTTATAGCTTTGTCTAATCTGTTGAATTTGAAATATTATCAGCTTTCTGTTGGCATGTATTTGCTGATTTTTATCAACTCATTTTTTAATCATGCACTTTATTAATGGAAAATACAGAGCTGACTGAATCTTCCCTATAGAAGATATTTTTTTTCCTTGAGGTTCTTCAAATTCTTTCCAGTTCCTCAGTGTTGCTCTTGCATTGAGGACTCAGTATTATTCCATAACTGGACACATGATAAACTGTATATGATAATTTAACCAATTACTCAGTATCCTCCTTTTTGTAAACTCAGGGAGTGACTTCCTAGGATCCTGTATAGGGTCAATTCCTTATTGTGTAAGTAAGTATTGTCTGCTAAGAAGTTGTCCAAACTGAAATCTACAGTTCTGACCTTTAACAGCTTATTAGATATCAATCACTTGCCCTCTGTATGATTTCCCACTTTACCAATTGATATGTTATCTGCAAATTTCATCAGTTAATTGACTTTTTTCAAGTTTTTAACAGAAATATTAATATTATAAAGCTGATAAATGGTTTCTCCAAGAGCCACTGTTTAGCAATGTTGGGGTTTTTGTGTATGTATCATTTTGGAAACTTAGTTATTAGAGAATTTGGAATTATTCTGTATGTGCCTTGTTAATTTTGTATCAGCTGAGTTTTTAATCAAACTGTCATGTATTATCAAGCAAAACACCTTTCAAAGGTCCAATTATATCAACAGCATTATTTTAAGCAATCCAAAGTTTAATCACATCAACATATGATGTAGGTGACTTTGAAAATATTTTTACCCACAAAACCATTTGGTTACTATTAACTGTGTTCCTTTCCTCCCTGTATTTATGGAGTCTGTCGTAGACACTGCATTATTTTATTTGGAAGTGCTGCCAGCCGAACTGGTCTATAATTTCACAGGTCATTTTATTTGTGTTGCTCAAATATTTCCAGACTAGGAACTATCTAAAATTCTTTTGATGTACTCCCCCAATTTTCAAGGTTTATTAAAATCAACAATAATGATATAGAACATTCTTAAATAATTGGCTCCTTTAAAACTACATATACTATATCCTTGCTCACTAGAAATACAGGGTTTTTTATCTATTTCCCTTTTTGTAGTATATTTCTGATTATAAATATGACAAATTCTCTGGAAATTAAATTTTCTCCTTTCTAAAAACTGTGTTATAATTTTTGCCCATTACAGTAGTGTGACAAAACATCTCTCTTCATTTGCTTTACTGTTAAGGAGAAAATTTTCCAGCTTTATTCTCTCCTGCTTCTTCAGCTATTTCAATGTTGTAATTGCTGGTTATTTTACTTAGATTATGTGTATATGTAAAAAAAGCAAGAAATCTTGATTGTCACAAGAGTCTGGAAAATTCTGCACATAGTGCAGGAAAAATGCAGAATAGCTTATAAGCAGATCAAAAACTCCTCAAAGCCTCATGGATTTTTTTGGGAAAAAAATCCTGAAATTATCTTCTTGGCAGATAATAGGCTCTGCTGCTCTGGTATTCTACCCTTGCATTCACTAATTACAAAGTTAGCTTGTAGCAAAATCTTTTTTTCCTTTTTTTTTTTTTTTTTTTTTTTTCTGAGTGATTTATGCCTTTGCTGGGTAGATGACAGTTTTAACCTGGAAAAGTGACTGGCTCCAGTGCAGTGGTTCTCAGGTTCTTTATGGATTTTGAATTTTTCCCAGTATTCTCCTTTCTCTGAGTTTTATGGGCCAATAACCTAAATTTATATCTTATTTTTAAGTGTTTTTTTTTTTTTTTCCCCCTAAAAGGAGGCAAACGTATTTGTAAAGATCTAAGTAGCAGAATGCTATTACTTTGTGTAGCAAGTCAAAGGCTCTGTTAGCTGCTACCACAGAAAGCTATCATTATATTCATAATTTTCTAACCATTGCTAGGGAATGAAGTTTTCCTTCTGCACTATGCAATAATTTCCTAGTGGTACATTTATTTGAAATGTTAATTTTTCTCCCTTTTTTTTTTTTTTCTTTTTTTTTTTGGAAAAGTACATACATTTCTGTGCCCAGATTTTGTACTGGAATTAACATACTAAGAGTTTGATTCACTGCTGCCTTGTTCCAGCTTTATGCCACTGTAGCGCTGCTGATTACAAAGCACGACTTACAACAGAAGTAACACAGTGGTGTAGTAAGATCTAAACGTTAATTGAAATGATGTTCATTCAGTTTAATTCTTCTTTACTGAGCCATAATACAAGTAAGGAGCTGGAGGCAATAAGAAAATCACTGGAATTGCTTAGGTAGCCAAATTGGATAGATGGGATGGCTACCAGCAGATTTTGGAGAACACTCATAGCCTAATACTGTTATGGGGTTTTTATGTCTCTTTTCTGATTCCAAGACTTGAAAGCATTTTACAATATGAATGGATATTAAGGGTAAGGACTAAGTATCTGAATGTTAAAACGTGATTAATAATGGTGAAAATAGGGAGCTCTTATCTACTATAACAGCAGATTGAAACTAGAGGTAATTAAAATGGCACTAAAATATATAATGTGGTTTTCTAAAAGATGTCGCAATCCACATCCAATCTTTCAGAAGTACATGCTTCTGCACACCCTTATCAATATACTCCATAAAATTACTAATGTGTTTAAAGAAGTAGATTGCATCCTTTGTACAATTTTAGGAATCTAATTTAGGTGCCTCTTCATTTCAAAATGATTCCTTTAATCATTCTGTTCTTTAATAAATGCCCATTGTGAAACAGCTACCAGAACTCTTTACATAAAGAAATGCTGGAAAATAGGAGGCTATTAGAAGCCTTCAACAAATAGAATTCATTCAGGAATGTGCAATAGAGGTTTGATCCAGTCGGTTTATCCACATTGATTATGAAGTAAATACAATTTGATTATATCACTTTATATTCAGTATCAATCCACCAATGTTTAAAAAATAATCATTTAACAATGAATAATGCTTGATTGTAGATCTATGCAGTAAATTAGTATATCCTAATTTAATAGAGTATGATCTGTTATTTGCCAACAAACATACAGATTGCCTTATAAATCATGCAGTAGTGTGGTTGTAGAATAACACTGTACTGAATTATATTTCATTACTGCCTATTGAACAGTCATGTTTCTGCCATATAATGTAATTTTCCATCTTTTAACTTAGTTTCTTTTACTAACAGAAAATACAAATTATTCCTGAGGAAAATATTTAATGGGGGCAGGCAATTAACTGTGCATTTCAGGGAAAGTCACCAAGTACGTGAAAATCATTAAAATGCTTTTTTGTTTTTCACCTTACTGTATGTATAATCAATCTTAATGAGTATAAAGCCACAGCTGAGGAAATCAAAAACAATAGGTAAGTCTATAGATTAATGTGGTTGCAGACACAGGTTTTCTCTAATGTCTGTTCTTGTTCACATGAATCACTGACACTTGAATCAGAGGTTTCTCTTCTGTTAATGATTCAAAATACTTGAGGTGAAGTATAGTATAGTTTTTGTTATTGCTTTATGAGTATTTATCCTGGATACCTTGCTTAGAACTCATGTTAAGGAACCATATGCTCCCAAAACATAGAGCAGGAAAGGTTTGGAGGGAAACAGGCCTTTTATAGTAATTAAAAATAGCTAAGAACTTGCTGGGCAAGTGGGGGGGAATTAAAGAGTTAAAATAATATTACATCCAAAATTGTTCCTGCAAACTTGGAAAAAACACATAAAAATTTGAGCCAGCTTCCATGGTAGAACTGAAAGGCTTTATCACAAAGAGTATATCCCACCTTTTCAGTATTTTGGGAAAGGGATAATTGAACATTGTAAGTAGTAACCTGGGTTGCTACAGTACTTAAGAGTGTATTTTTGAGGCTATCCAGTTGGATTCAGTAAGTGCTTAATTCACCTTTTGGAGCATTGAGATATTGTTTTGAAAGTAACATTATGTTCTTAAATCCTTTTGAAAAATTTGGCCAGGGATATGTACTTGATTTCAGTGTATGATGGAAGCGTGCTAACTGAAGTACCAATGGTTTGAAGTTCAACAAGTTCTTAAGACCTCTTAATCCAGCGAGCCCAGGAACCTCAGACAGATTCATGCATGGGAGAAACACAAGGATGTATGTACGAAAAGTCTACTAATCATAAAGTAAGATTCCTTGTGAACATAAGTAGCTCAAATATTACAGTAGCTACAAAAACCTGTAGTTAACTGTTTCATCTTTTTATTTCTTTAGGGGTTTCAAAATCTCCTTTCATCTTTTCAGATGGGATTCTCTAACAAGCTCAGCACTGGCCTCACACTGTTCCTGTAGACATCAGTGAGGGTGTTATCCTGGGCTTAATAGGAATAATTAGAACAGACCTGAACACTTGGAAAAATCCCTGTTGACCTGTTTTGCAGTTTCTCACATGTAAAAGTAAATTTTCAAAAGTTTAAGTGAGAAGTTATGCTTTTTTTTGTGAAAAAAAAGAGGCAACTTCTTTACCCATCAAGAATCAACAACAAAAAACCAGAAAACACAAGCTTTTCCTTTGAATTATTAAAAAAAATTAATGTGAGGTACCGCAGTCCTACCTTTACATTTCGGTGCATGTTGTTGCTGGTGCCTGTTATTACAAGCTACTTGATTAATCCTGAGGGAGAGGATTCATTTTATCTTTAATGAGATCTGAGAGTGTCCAGACTTCAGTCAGGAAATGGTCCAGTGATCCAGCCATGGACTAACCTTGCTGTATTTCATTTTCTTTTCTATTTGTAGCTGGACAGTGCCACTTCTCTCATCCAGGCAGCTAAAAATCTGATGAACGCTGTGGTCCTTACAGTGAAAGCATCGTATGTGGCTTCTACTAAATATCAGAAAGTCTATGGCACTGCTGCAGTGAACTCACCAGTTGTGTCTTGGAAGATGAAGGCCCCTGAGAAGAAACCTCTAGTAAAGAGAGAAAAACCAGAAGAATATCAGACAAGAGTGAGAAGAGGGTCCCAGAAGAAACATATTTCCCCTGTACAGGCCTTAAGTGAATTTAAAGCTATGGATTCATTCTAAACCACTAAGCTTTACCAGGAGGGTTTTATATTCTTTTTGTATGCATACCTGCCGACTTGTATGCATCTGGCATGGGGTGGGGGGAAGCAATGTCAATTTGCATGCAACCTGAGACTCTACTGAAGTAATTAACTTTTTGCAATGCCAAAATTTAGGGCTTTCTCTTCAGATGTTAAACAGACGTATTCCAAGCTTACTTTTTAGACAAAACTATAACATTGAATTGGCCAAAGAATTTGCATCACAGGGGTATGTGGGGGTTAAATGATAAATTCAAGTCTAAAACCAGAAAATTTTTATGCATGCAAGAAACATTAGGTTGGCAGGTATATTAAGTGGAAAAAAAAAAAAAAAAAAAAAAAAAAGGAATTGTAATGGTAGACCATAAAGCTTGTATTGCTTCTGTTCCAGTGCAAAAATGTACTAGCCAATATGCTTAAATGTGTGGCCCAATAATTAAATGATATAACTTTTAAGTCATCTTCATTATAGTATGTGAATTTTTAAAACAGATACAAACTAATTCACCTCAAAAATGCTTCTTTTAAACCATCTTTGGTTCTTTATATTCTAGTAGTGTTATGATTGCTCACATTTCAATTAATCCCATTAATATGACCAGAGGTTTACTTTTGCCAATTGAATTCCTTATGGTGGAGTATGAAGCACAATATGGTGATTGACATTGCCTTTTATATTATGATTATTATTATGATTATTATTATAATATTAGTAATAGAAGACCTGGTGGTGGAATGTTTAGAGACACGGAAACTGACAGTGTGAGAATTTAGAGGCAAATATGTAGGTGTAGCTTGGAGTACAGGTATCTGACGTACCATTGTAACCACTAACTCAATAAAGTCATTTAACCTTGGAATCCTCAATATGACTCGTCTCTGTTAATGCACAGATATCTCCTGCATCATAGTTGATGTAGATAGTGATTAATTTTGCCTCATGCTTCCTTTTTTTTTTTTTTTTTTTTTAAAAAAAAAGGGGGGGGGGGAAGGAAAGACAACATTATATTAATTTTCTAATTTTTTATAGCTAGGATAGCCAAACTTGGTCAGTGACTCAAAAACAGAGTTTAAAACTGAGACAGATTTAAACCTCAATACTTGAGAAAAATGTGTCAAGTGTGGGATTAAGTTTTTGTTTGTTTTGTTTTTTTTTAAATACAACACCTCAGAAACAGCATAAACATAAGTCAGTTTATTAAACTTATAAGGTTGACATCTCAGAACCTTGGAAATCATCTATTATGCCACACTGTATAGAACTATATAAAAACCACTGCACAAAGAAATGCACTATCTACTGTTATTTCCTTTTAGCCTCAACAGTTGGCTCAATTACTGAGGTTGTATTATTGTTATGAAAAGGTCTTGGCATATATGAAAATAAAACAATGAGCATGTATTTATTATTCTTATAATTAAATACTAACAACTTAAGAGAACACTAATGACCTCATAATGGATTTGAAACACTGTGATAAACAGTGGGGTACACCATAAATGTCGTGTATATCCCTCATAGTGTTTTTGACAGATGTTTGAATGCTTGTCTCAGATATGCTGATTTTTCCTCAGAAAAGCAATGTACAAAATTTTGTTCTATTACTCTCCTACACAATCTTTATAAAGAGTCTTACTCGTAGAAGCCTTTTAGGAAATTACTATTTTTGCTTTGTTAAGTTGTACTCTATAATAAAAAGGTTCCCAATCAGAACTTGTGACTGTACATGTGATCAAAATACATTAAAAGATGTGAGGAAGTCCTTGAAGAGCTTTCCCTATAATGCCCTGTAATCTGACATAGACTGGCACTATTTGTGGTACCAATAAGCTACCTAAAAGTAATTGGGATCTTTACAAATGAGATCACAGAGATGACAGATATATACTGAGTTGAAAGGAAAAATAGCAAATAACAGACAAATTAAAATGTCCCAGTATGGTGCATGAGAAAAGAAAACAGGTAATTGGCCACAAATAAAATTCATAGCACTTCTTCAGAAGTGTTTTGCTCTAAAACGGTGATGGATTAACTGAGTAATTGCTTTAAATTTCTATTGTTGCTATAAGGGGCATCTCAAACTTAAAGGTGTTTAGAAGACAGCATACAGACAATGAGATCTATGAACACGTCTTGTAGAGTCTCCCCTGATTAAGTCTCCATGGCTAAAGAGAAAGGCTGTAACACAAGGAATCTCTTATCAGTCACTCAGTAAAAGTGATGGTGTCTGCAAAATTAGGAATGAGGAAAATTAGAGTTTGTGAAGGTAATACCCAGAATGATATTGGGCAACTGAGTTCACTTGAATTAGAGTCCTACTCAAGGATGGACTATTTGCCTTTCGAAGAAGCTCATCTATGCTCTAAATATCTTTATGGTAGCATGATAAAATTTAGTGTTGATAAATGAAATGTAATCGGCATGAAAACAAGAACCAAAAAGCAACCAGAACGTACCGGTTCAGTGCTCAGCTCATGTAGTAAAGGCAAGAGAATGTTATGATTGATGAGAAGAGGTTTGATAGAGAAAGAGGAAAATATTAGATGATACTATACATCAGAGATGTGCCTATGTTTGAATACTTCACACAGTTTTTATCAACTCATCTGAAAGAAGAAATGGTGTAGGATGGGAACATACATGGAAACATGAGGATTACTAAGTCTGGAATTGCTTTCATATAAGGAGAGACGAAATAAGGTAAGAATCTCCAGTTTCTTTCAGGGCATGAATAGTGAAGCTATGGGATGAATAAATAAGGAACAAGCAATCACTCAAATATTAGGAGTGTCACAATGAATTGTCAATCAGAAAGTTCAATATTTTAAGAATATATTATTTTAAAATAAATATATTGTCATCTTTAAATCTGGCAGATCTTAAAGATCTAGAACACCTAATATAAATTGTAGGCATAAAATAATGTATGTGGATTTTGGAAATGTTCACTACAGACAGTCCTCCATTGACATGAAGGAACTCATACTACCAGCACAGCATAATGATGAACTGCTAGACCTCCGCAAACTTCCATCAGAAAGCCACATCTGTTTCTCAAGACTATCACCTTGGTTCACAAGCCAAATGTATGAGTACCATACATATTCCCGTACACATACAACCTTGAAAATTTTCTGTTCAAATTGTACCTACAATGCAAGAGAAGCAATTACATTGCTGTTTCTAGAAATTACAATTATATGTTTCTTGATGACAGAATTTAGTTATTTTTAAATAATTATTTGCTTCCAGCAGATGAATGTACAGCAAATGCCTGGTTTGAAGATCAGCATGGAGGTCAGGCAGGTATCTCTGAGCTAAGGACAGTTTCTGTCCTAGTGGGGTCTGCCATACTGTGGTCACTTTTCTTGTTATTCGCATGCCAGGAATTGGGTTTTTTTCTGTATGAAAAACTAGGAGCCCAAGAGTGAGTTATGTGCTTCTTCCAGAAATGGCTCTATCTTTTGACCTGTGGCCTTGAGGAGAAGGCTAGAGAAAAGAATTTGGCTTACTTCCAATCTTAATAAAATATGAAAAAACGGCTAGCAGAAAATTTTGGTTTATACGATACTACTTCTGCAAGAACAACAGCCAATTTCTGAATTAAGAAATCGGAGAAAACAGAAAGCCGGAGAACATTTAGATACCTTCCAAAATAATTTTCCTCAGATTATTTTTTACCTTGTTAGTTTATTTATTATATCAAGAATTTGAAAGTAAGAGGAAGAGTTAAAATAGCTAAATAAGTATTCTAGGTCAAGGAGCTGGTCGTCAGGGACGTACTGAGCAAGGCATGTTACTACAAAGGAATACAGGTTTTGGATGAGCAAAGAAATGAAACCTGAGAGCAGTAAAATAACTTAGTATATTACGCATGCATAGCACTTTCTTATCCTTAATGCCCAGTGATCTCAATTACATCATTAAACTTATACATGAGTTTAAGTGCTTGGCTGCATATAAATGATAGTATTCATATGCTTAAAAGTTGAACAAATGCTTTAATAATAAGGAAACAGTGGATAAAGCTCAGCACAGATTGACTTTGATCCAGTATTTTCTTGCTACTCTGTCCTTAGAGTGTGAAATCCGAATCAATACTTCAGTTCTTTTACATTTTAAAAAGAGATGGACGAAGGTGTGGAAATGCACTGGGAAACAATCCCACAAAGACAAAAATACCAAGTGGATATTTTTATATCTAGCACATTGTTTTATATCTCCACATGAAAGCTGGCCAAAACAAGTTTCCTGTGTTTCTGTGAAACTCGAGTTTAATACAGAGGATGTGTATTTATAGGCTTAAAATGTCATTTCTGTATATAAAAATGTAGATTACAATGGGATTTTCAAGCAAAAACCCAGTGAGGTTTGTTGGGGTTTTTTTTGTTTTGTTTTGTTTTGTTTTGTTTGTTTTTTTTTTATGAACACCCCAGTATGGATCTAAATTAAAGGCTTATAATGGAAATAAGGCAATGTATCTCCTTTCACTCTATTTATAAATATGCTGTCAAACAACCTTCCAGATCAGACTTGTTCAGTTATTTTTGCAAGGCAGAGGATAAATACATGTCTGGAGAAGGAAGGAAGCTGGAATAAAGAGGAAAAGTTATTTGCTTTGAGCCTCATCTGTAGTTTGTCCAGAAGAGAAAGGTCACAGCTGAAGCTGTGTCCCAGGACAGACACATTATGCCATGGTAGCTCAGCAGTGAACTCAAGCATCTATTTGGAAGTTAAGCACATACTAAGCTTGCTCACTATTGTACCTGCAGAGATTAAGAATAGTCAAGAATTTTTCTGTTTTCTTACTGAATGACCAAGTGCATCCTCAAGCAAAGGTTCACACATTTCTCCTGCTTTAGATATTTTTCCCTTTATGACTCAGTCAACACCATGCTATGGAGAATTGACAACTTGATAAAAACTGTGGGAGGTAGACATGTATTTTCATGCTATAGTTATGCTTTTAAAGGAATAAATACTTAATTACTTGGGCAATGTTTCTGTCTTTTGATAATGTTAGATAAGGTGTCATGGGTGAGTAGCTGTTACCCAATATTAGCCACTCCCTTTGGGTAAAATTTCAAAGTTCCAATGTTATTTAGTAATTCCTGCATAACAATAGACTTAAAAAGAGATACATCTTTTCAGAATGTGAAATGTTTATACTTACCCATTTTATCCCAGCTCACTAAAAATTAAATACATGGAAGAAAGAGAAATCAAGTAGTGTTTCCAAAGCCTTCTATAATATTAAGAGGTAATGACTTTGCTAGAAGGATGAATTTGATCTATTATTTTTTTCCTGAAACAGTTCATGCAGAAATTATGAAAAACAGTTTCTTTGGCTTGCATTTCAAGAGGTCGTAGGAAATTGTCTTAATGGCTCTATTGCCTCACTGAACCCTAGATTTAGCTGCTAACAGCAGGATAAAGGGAAAGAAAAAAAAAAAAAAAACCAAACCTACCAAATATTTTTTTTAATCTTAATTTCTCTTAATCTATATGATGTTTTTTCTTTAACTTTGCCTCTTTTTATTTATGTGTACTTTGTGTGTGTGTACACACACACACAAAGATTCCCAGGTTACACAGAGTTTTAGATGGCCAAAAATCTACCAAGTAGCAATCTACTCCTCAAGAAGCAGATATTGCCTTATTTATCTGGAATATCACAAGGATGTCACAAGACCTTCTGTATGGGATTTCTGGAGTTTTTAAGATCTCTGAAAAGCCCAATGCCTGAATTTTGAAATATATATACGAATACATATGTATCCATATATATCTGTATTTATGTATGTGCATCTTTATATATTTTTGGCTGGATGGAAGTCAAGCCTGGTTCAGTTAAACCATAGGTTCCTTGTTTTCTTGACTGTACCAGCAACATTCCTGCCCACGTTTAGTCAGTGTTATGCAGCCCGATGTCTGGAACCTGCAGGAGCTAACAGAGACCCTGATAGTTCTCATATATATTTTCATTATTAATAGTTCCTAGTCTATGACTGAGACCGTAAGAAAGATCCATTATTTGGGCCATAATTGTGGAATAAATTAAGATCACTGGACTTTGTCATAGAGTTATGTGAAGCCTACGTACCTCTTTGTTTCATTTGTCCCCTAAGACAGGGTTTTAAATCTGCAATATGCACAGCTAAGAGCTCGGAGAAGCTCAATGGTATTTCAGTGAGCTATTTATTCATCCTGTGAAGAAAAACTCCTCCAGCTTTCCCTAGTGATCTGATCTAAACTGATTTGGGTGTTCACACAATTGTGTATGTGTCAGGGAAGGTAGTGGGGGGGACATTTATGACCTGTCTTCACTGACAATAATATCTCAAAAATCACATTAGCTGGATCTCAAACCCTATGGGAGGTCCCTTTCACTGGGAGCAGTTAAAACTACAGATTTATGTTTGCGTGGATTGATGGAATCATTCCTTGCCTGAGATCACAGTGTGTTCTACACATATCTTTCACATCAGCTATATTGCACATTGAATGTTAGTCACCATTCCATAGGAAGAGTTTTTAGCTTTTCTCAGTGTGTGCATCTTCAAGTGCTTCTATTACTCATAGAAATAATTTTTATTTTTCTTCTAGCTACAACAGTGACTTGTCAAATGATCAAGTGGGGAAAAAACCTAACTTCATCTCAGCACCTATTTTGCACATAAACAGTATGAAAGAAATATCTATGGGAAGGCGAAGGGATGATATAAGTTCATAAATCATAGCTATTTTCTTGACTCACAAAAACTGTATTGGGTAGGACCTTGCTGGTGGCTTTTTCTCTTTCTATTTCTTTATAGTTTTCTTCCCTGCTTCGACTGATCCATCTCTGCCTATTTTTTGTCTTTTACACGTTAACTGTTATCACTTCAGCATGAAGAATCTGTGTAAGTACAAGTGTTATGGACAGAAGAGTTCATCTAAAGGACTGTAACAGTAAAGAGTTTCATAACTGAAGGGGACTTGGATAACTGTTTCACTTATAAAAATTTTAGGACTGGTATATGTGTTTTGCACAATCAAAGCAATCATTTTTCTAATTTTTTTTTACTTTTAAAAGAGTCATGAAAAGGGGTTTATATTCCATAGATGTATGACAGCATTTGTGTGAAAGCCTTTGTAATTTGTACCTTGAAAACTTTCAAATATCTTTGGGAGGAGCAGGAGAAAAAGCATTTTACACGAGCATCTCTGAAAAGACACTCTGGAATGAAGCATGAAAAAACAAATTCTGACATAAAATAGGAAATAGGTATTGTCATCTTAAAGGTTTGTCAGGGTCATGTAAAAAATGCCTTTTTCCTTAAAAATAACTGAAGAAAAAAGTTAAAATAACTTTAGAGAACTATTTATTTGGATGCAGCTTATTTTATGTTAAATCTTTTAAAGAATTATAGGTGTATGGAGGTTTTATAATTTAAAATTTAATAAAGCTTAAGGAATAATGTAGAAGGGCAACAAAGCTGAGGAAGGGTCTGGAGCACAAGTGTGATGAGGAGCAGCTGAGGGAACTGCAGCTGTTGAGCCTGGAGAAAAGAAGGTGAGGGTTAGTTTTTTCTCCCAAGGAACAAGTGACAGGATGAGAGGAAATGGCCTCAAATTGCACCAAGGGAAGTTCAGATTTGATCTGAGGAAGAATTTCTTCATCAAAAAGGTTCTCGGGCATTGGAAGGGGTTGGCCAGGGCAGTGGTGGAGTTCCCATCCCTGGAGGAATTGAAGAGTCATGTAGACATAGTGCTGAGGGACATGGGTTAGTTGAGGACTTGTCAGTGTGAGGTTAATGATTGGACTCGATGATCTTGTAGGTCTTTTCTAATCGAGGCAATTCTGTGATTCTGTGAAGCACAAGGTTTTGATGAATCTTCAGTGTCTCCCTCCACCTCATAATATTACGGACTTGTCATGGTGTTATCAACATTCAAAAAGTCTATCATGCTTGCCCAAGCTCATGCAACATTTCCCGTCCAATTTTGTGTAAATACCATGGGTCCACAGAACAGTGTACCTGCATCACTCCCGTGAGAGTCATCTGTAGGAATTTAGAGCTGGACTAACCTTGTTCAATATAGGCATCAACAGCCTTGACTGGTACATGGTGTACAGGGTGAGGACAAGGTAGACAGAGGGCTGTAACCTCTGCAGAGACCTGAGCTGTAGCAGGCACAGTATCACTGGGTCTGTGATCCACAGACAGAACAAATATATTTTATTGTATATTCAAGAAGAAAATAAAAGTTAAAAAAAAAAATCTGCAAAGGTTTTATGTAACTTCTCAGACTAAAAATGTCCTGAACCACCATGGCTGCTGTGTCCCCTGAATGAGCAGTAGATAATGGAGACTCCCACTTAACCCCCATAACCCAGTTGATGGTAAGAAAAACAAAGCTGAACGTCAAGTATTGATCTAAGTATACACCCACACAGATACTCACATGTAAACCAGTAATCTGTGTTAATTTGTTAAACATATTTCTTCAGTGAAAACAACATTTTTTTGTGCTGTCATAGATTGGATTTTCAGACATGCATTGTTACTACACCCTACTTTATCACCACCAGTTTCCTCAGCTAATTTTTTTTATCTAGTATGCTTTCTAAAAATATATATTTTTTAAAAATCTAGGGTTTTTTTACTATAATGCACAAGTCAATAAAAACTGCTCAAAACCCCCCAAACTAAAACAAAAAGAAACACCCTGATACATGTTTAATTGTCTCTTGATTCTTCCAGATATCAAATCTACCAGTATTATACCATAATCCAGACACCTGAACACCTGAAACTCACCTCCTTAAAGGGCAACACTGTGTGGTCACCATCTTTCAAAATACAACTATTTTAAATTTTCCAGATACTAATTTGGTAATTTTCAAGCCTAAGTCTGAAATTGCATGATATGTATAAACTGACTTCATGAATAAAGATTTTCACATTAGGAGTTTTATTGGCCAGGCTGAATCTAGGTGAAAATGTAAATTAGATTGAGAAAAAAATGGCCTGACTCAGGTTCCCATAACACATAGTTGTGTATAGCTAGTCACAATGATTTTAAAGTTTTTTCCTTGAGCTACAGAAAGATAAAGCGGGAAGCTACTTCCAGACTCAAATCTAACTGTAGAAGACTGACATTTGTCTCCATTTCAGAAACTACTGCCTTGGTTTAATGAAGATGTAAATAAATCATTCTTTAAATTACATTTTTTTTCTCCCTAATCTCCCTCTCAAATGCTTTTCAAACTTAAAGAAAAAGAAAATTACTAGGGCAGTTCCAAAGCCTGCTAATTTATACTGTTCTTACTACCAAAAATGTCTGACTGAGAATGTGGTTTGTTAATTGACCTTATAATTGACCTGTAGAACATCATGTGTTGGGCATACTAAGTTGTCTCATGATAATGCCCTCCTCATCAAGGCTTATTGCTTTAGTGCAGCTCATTAAGAAGTGAGGACATAAATTAAACTTGAAAAGAGAAATGGAAATGCTGAAGCTGATGTGGGAACATCTCAGAGTATCTTGCATGCTGCAGAGGGTAAGCTGGTTTTTCCTTCCTGATGCCTTGGCTAAGAGATGGATTTATTTAGGAGTTACACCTCCCATTAAATTTAATTGCTTCCCCTGAGGCTCTCCTTGTAAAAGCCTACTTAGTTAAATGAAAGGTGCTTCCTGTTTAAGAATGTGTGATAAGGGCATGGCTATTGGCAAGGGAGACTTTCATATTAATCTATTTGGTATGTGAACTTGCTTGCTGTAAAGGTGATGGTAGGGGCTTCAAAGGCTCATTGTCAGATTGTTAGATATAGTTGAGCTGGAAAGCAGAAAACTTTTCTGATATGACAGAAGTTACTTGTGGTAGGTAACCTGTATTCACAGCATTTTTACAGGAAACAATGAGCTAACATAACTCATTCAAAACTGTATTTCATTTATTATTGATGAATTATTTTAGATTGAAGAGAAGTTTTATTTTTTTCTTTCAGAATTGGTGTTTCTTATTCAGGAAGTCTTTTCTACATTATTAATTCAATCATGCAGAGCACCTTGCTTTTTAATTTGTTGCTTTCAGATTCTTCTCACTCATGCCAAAGCCACAGGATTTTAGGTTTGCAGTCAAGCTACTGAAATCTCTGTTCTTGCTTCAGTAAATACTTGATTACTGATGATTTTATGGGTTTAAAACTCTCTAGCATTGTGTCTCAAGTGTAGCCACTATGACTTCTTATTTCTACCCTTTCTCAGCACTTTGTGTTCAGGAGGAAGCATTGTTATTTATGTTAACCTAATTAGATGGGCATCTTCTAATACTCCCCTGTAATAACATCAGGAAGATTTTCAGTAGCCTGGGATGCAGAAAAGCTTGATGTGAAACATTTTTATCACACATTTCTACAGGAGAGAGCTTGGAACAGGTGCTTCTATAGCACAAGGGTTTCGGTGGTAGGAAATTCTCATGGATCTTCATTTTGCACCATTCAGATGGGTTCAGGCTCTAGTCTAGTTTCTCATTTTCTGTGTTGTTTTCTGAGATTGTGTCTGTTTTTTGCCACAGAGCATGACTTGGAGATAACCAAACTGATTGTGCATGAGTTGCATCTGAAACCATAAGCAGCATAACTGCATCACAGCCATATTCTATGTAAGAAAAGCCCTAATAAGCAGCATTATTAGACTGGCTGAAAGAAGCTCAAGTTATTGAGGGTTTCAATCATAGATTCCTTTGGTTGGAAAAGATCTTTGAGCTCATAGAGTCCCACCATACCTGTCAACTACTAAACCATATCTCTGAGCACCTCTTCTATCCATCTTTTAAATACCTCTAGGGGTGGTGACTCAACACTTTTCTAGGCAGCCCATTCCATTACCTGATAACCATTTCAGTGAAGAAATTTTTCCTGCTATCCAATCTGAACCTCGCTTGGCGTAATTTAAGGCCATTGCCTCTTGTTCTATCTTGAAGATAAAACTTGGGAGAAGAGACAAACATTCACCTTGCTACAACTTCCTTTCAGGCAGTTGTAGAGAGTGAGAAGATCTCCTCTCAGCCTCCTTTTCTCCAGGCTCAACAACCCCAGTTCCCTCAGCCACTCATCAGACTTATTCTCCAAAATTACATCTTTTTTCTATAGTACTCTTTCCAAAGGAGATGAAAACAACCATAAAAAGTCAAGATTCATTAGGACACCCACCGTAATACTTAACCAAAATGCAAAAATGTCTTGAGCAAACAGGATAATCATTAAAAAAAAAGCAATATAACCAACTTTACCTTTGTCAACTGCAGTATTGAAGTGGGTTCCTTGCATTCACGCTTAGTTTCCATCAATCATTGGCTTTCTGACTGGCAGCAAAATCAACCCTCAAAGAATGACCCTTCCCATCTCCTTCAATGCCTGGACTGCACATCTGCTACCTGCATCACACAGATACCCTTCTCTGAACTATGTGCTCCCTGTTACCTTACCTTTCCCTTTGCTTTTAGCCCTATTCTGGAGCCTGATATTTTGGAAGGATCTACTTTTTTTCCATCACTTTCCCCAGCATTTCTCTGTCTACTCAGAGCTGACTTGAGAGTCTCTGCCTCATGATCTGTGGTAGGGTAAAGATGTGCTTTCTGTCACAAGCATGTGAATTATGATTGTCCAAAGTAGGGCTATCCCAGACTACCTTCAAGGTGTTATATGTCAGAAGCAAAATGTTCCTTCTGGATTACACACTCTGTGGTGATTACATTGAGAAAAAGGCTAATAGCTTTCTCTGCATTATCTTGTTATAATGCACTCAACAGTGACCCTTGAGACCCTTTTTTACTAAATCACCTTGTTCAGTTTGCTGCTTGGGTACATGAGAGTAACTTGGTTGGGATACCCCAGGAAAATACCTAATGAGCTCACCACAGTGAACCAGAAGCATAGTCAGAGGAGAGGAGCCTACTGTTTCTCTACAGCAATTCCATACACTTTTGAGACACCCTTCAATTCCCAGGTACTTCAAGCTTGAAAATGGACTGTGTTTTCCCTTACTTTGTCTCTGTTGGATTTTTTGTTGTTGTTGTTTGTGTACGTGGGTGATGTCCTGTCAAGGTGCAATTTCTGAGAGCTTTGATGAGAGAGATTAGTTCCTATGTTTTATGTGACAGGGATGTGCATGTCCTACTGAACTGAAATTGTGCCTTGCATGTGTGATCGTACAACTAAGCTTTTAGATGTTTTCCTAAAGTGTCAGATTGCTTAAAAAATAAACAGAAGTCTGGCAGACATGGGAACAGTGGCAGAGGTGGCAAAGAAAACCAAACCATCATTGAAAAGTAGGGGTAGGATATAAGTTTATTTGATCTCTTCAAAATACTCAGAACTTCTACTCAAAACAGAAGTGGCTTGGGTTTCCTTTTGTGATTGAATTTGGCGTTGAAGTTTTTCCTGCTGCCTGGTCTGTGTGTTCAGAATAAATCCATGACTGTACCACATAGAGCATTAGAGCTGGCTGATTAGGTTGGGTACCAGAAGCAGCCTGTGTGTAATAGCAAGAATTTTGGTGAAGATTTGTTTAACCTGTTTGCTTTGCTTTTCTTCTCACTTCTGTATGCCCATCTCATTAACTTGCATGATCTGACTGTATGAGGCTACTTGAGCACAGAAGCTCTGCCTGAGGAAGCTTCAGAGACCAATTTAAGTTTGACAATAAGTGATCAAGAAATTACAAAAGACTCGCTTCTGAAGTCATACATATATATCAAGGCAAAAAAAAAAAATAAATCACAAAATGAATAGGAACTTCAGAAATATGCTATGTAAAATCTTCTATCCATAATTAATTCTATATTAAAATCCATACATTGGCAGATTAGGCATCAGTGAAGAATGGCTAATACTAAAACAATGTCATATCACTGATACTGCAGCCCCTTGTGAAGAATTTTATCAGGAGTTAATATGAAACTTATTTGAAATTGTCACAAACATCCTTTATTCTAATTATCTTTGCCTGAGGTTCTGTTGAGAAACTGTGTATCATTTTGTAATATAAATGCTTCATAACTGGGGATTCTTGTCCTGCACAGTAACATTAAAGTGGCTTTATATCCCTTATGTATACAAATTAAACAGAAGAAAATTCAAAATATCATCTCTTTAGCATAAATTGCTTAAAATTATTTTTTTTCACAATAGCCCTTCAGTCATAAGGTTGCTTAGCTTATAATATGTTGATACTGAATAAAGATTTTGTTCTTATACATCTATATTCTTGAACAGTACTGATTTGACCCAGATTTAAATTTTCACTAGTAAGGATATAATTTCCATGAGCAATGGTTTGTTTTTGCTTTATTTTTATAAAGGAAATATTTCTTTCTTTACTTTAATCAATTTAATACCAATCAAAGAGATCACTACCTTTTTGGAATCCTGTTGCAGTTCTCATGGGTTTTTGGGGGGTTTTGGGGGGGTGGGGGTTGTTTGTTTTTTGTTTTTTTAATAAAATTTTTAACACTAGTCCAGGTTTTCCTTCAGCATCTTTCTCAGGCAGCTCTGGGAATGCTTGGCCACTGGAGCTTGGCTGCTTGCTCTTACTAGACAGAGAACTGTCTATAAATTTAAGTAACCTGGGGACTAACCCATATTATGCAAGCAGCCAAAGAATTACCAGAGTAAGAGGTGGGATGCTGTCAGGTAGGAGTAGTTGATGATGGACTGTTTTGCACCATGGCAGGGATCCCTGGCATCCAGAGCGTGTTCCGAATGCTTGCCCTACCTTTTTGTCTGGCAACATTCTTGAAAAAAATCACTGACTCTGTGAATATTATGCCTTTTTAATTATCCATATGTAATAAACAACTTCTCTGGGGGAAAGGACTAACTACTGATATATAACTAGATTAATGCAACATCAGACCCAGATTCATCTGTATAGTTTTGTGTACTTTTTTTTGTTGTTTTTTACAATTACTAGACTTGTACATTTATACAAATTTGTGAGACTTCTCTTGACGCAAGTAGGAACAGAATATGGTCACATATTTAGATGGCTTTGGTTTTAGCAGTAGGCTGTTTGAGTTAGTGAGTTCAGAGAACCTGGAGAAAGAGCCTGACTTTAAACAACCTAAAGTTTCTGGTGAACTTCACCAGAAACTAAGGTACCCAAACTTCAGGAAACAGTATTTATTTGATGAAGACTCACCAAGAAATTGAAATAGTAAGATCCTAACAAACAATTTTCTGCAAGCACAAGGAGAACATTTAATCAATAATCAATAACTGAGGGTTTAATGTTGATTACAGCTGTCTTGTTTTTATTATTGTAATGTGACTTCACCAAGATTTGTGGTTTTATTCAGAGATCTTGCTGCAGGCATTTAAACCTACTCTCACAAGCATGACATATGCTGTCTCTGATCATGAAACTAAAAAGGAAATCAGAATCTGAGAACTGTGTTACTAATGAGTATGTATCCGTGTATGAGTTGGAGTATTTAAGAATAATTCCTGAAACACAAAGCACCTTGACATCAACAGAGTTAAATGTCAACTAGAGAAAATGTACAGATAGGCAGAGAAAATAAAGTCTGGAAACAATCAGGTTTGTGTATTTTATAACATTTCAGTGCAAACTGAGGAGCCTCTTGCCGCTCTTTGTGTTTCCAGGACAGTTAGAGAAGACTTGTTCCATGCAAGAAACAACCATTGACAGTTCTGATCTCTATCTAATAATCTTTGGCCTGTATTGGGCAGACCCTTGTTATTCATTTTTCTTGAGGACAAGAAATAAGATAATATTCAAATAATGTGCCATATCAACACTTCTGTCATAGAAAGGAATAATAATTTTGCAATAAGATTCTAAGAGCCAATAAAGAAGGTTTTAGTTTATGGAATAAATCTAAGACTTGAAAGATTTTTGTGCTACATATCTTCCTAGTAGGAAGGGTGGTACTTAACTGGGAGTAAACCTCTTTATTTTGATACTGTATCCTTAAGCAAAATTCTCCCTCTTTCCTGTCAGTTCCACCTTAAAATAAATATAAGAAAAGACAAACATTTAAACAATATTACTTGCTTTGTATTGCAACCTTTTAAAGCAAACCTGGCTAAGAAACTGTCAGCATTTTTTTTTTTTTTTGAAAAAATATTTATTGCATTATTTCATAAATATTTTCTGAGCATTTTGTTTAGGAGAAAAAAAAAAATCCAATAACTAGAGTTTCCCCAAATACCAAATCTATTTCCACTCTCAGTAACAAAAATCTATACTGAGGCATTGAAGGATTACAGTTAGCAACTGATCTTCCTGCTGTCAAATTTTAAATCAAACTAAGCTTTCTGTGAAAAAAAAAAACTTTTTTTTTTCTGTAGAAGAAAAAATTAACAATATATTTTCAACTAGTTCTCTTTTGAAGAGAATCAGAGACTTTTCCACAAAGTAGATCTGATTTAAGCCAGAATGTCCATACTGACATCAGAAGTTAATCTCTTTAAGGTCTTATAGGTTATTACTTGGTAGGATTTTAATGACTTGATATTTTATTGCATTCTTCAATTGTAGTATTCTAGGCAGGATTTACCAGGTTCTGAATATTGGAACAGTTACCCAATACATGCCTTTGAAAGATCCACATTTTTGGATGCTGGCCATATCACCAAAGTATAGCCTTCAGGACTGACATTTTCTACCCTGTATGTTTACAAACCATCTGGAAAAAAAAAAAAAAAAAAACCCAAACAAACAAACAAAACCCAAAACAAAAAACCAAACAAAAACATCAAACAAAAAACCCCAAACAAACAAACAAACAAACCCCACCAAAAAACCAACCAACCAAACAAAAATCACATGGACCAATTCTGTCTCATATGAGTACAAGGGCAGGATAAAAAGGCATTGCATTGCTCTAGGTAAACACTTGTCAATCTCCCTGCAGAGTGGGTTTTCTCTCCACAGTCTGGAGCCAAACCCACCACCTGCTTTGCCTGTGACCAGCAGGTATCTCTGAGGACCACTGTCCAGTGTGAGCCATGTTCCCTTCACCATGTAAATGGAGCATTGCAATATGCCATGGGTGACATTAACTCAAATGGCTTCTAGGGTAGGTTACATAGAATCATAGAATCATAGAATAGATT
>NW_010309108.1:0-2858 GCF_000700745.2 Antrostomus carolinensis
GTGGGTGGGTGGCAGGCTGTGAGGGGGGCCACCAGCCAGGCTAGTTGGGCGATGGAGCCAGCCAGACTGGAGCAATGGGTGCCTTCATCCCACGGGCAGCTCCGGGTGCTTGTACCCACCCCAGCGGGAAGCAGCTCCTGGCCCCATCCCGGTTGTTGGGACGGTATCTCGCCCTGGCCCTTGGCTCACCTCCGAGCTGGGAATCACGCGGATGCTGGGGAGAGGAACGGGAATTGGGGGCACGCAGGGATTTGCACGCTCGTCGCAGATTAAATTCCAGCATCTCAGCGAACGGGGTGCAGGCGATAGCGGCGCCTCCGAATCCTCACCGCCCGGTTTGGCTTTGCATCGAGCTCTCCAGCTCACGGCGTGTAACCACTGTGTCCGGCTTCGCTTTACCTCTTCCTCTTTAAACACCGAGTTGTGGTGCCAGGAGCTGACATATCATGTCTGCAAACTCAGCTTCCTCTGCCCGAGCTGCAGCCCCAGCACCCCGTGTCCCTGGGGAGTCTTTGCTTTGCATCCCCTTGGGATTAAGATTGGGGAGAAAGGGGATGGAGCAGGTTTGAATGGAAGTCGTGGTTTTCTTGGGAGGATGGTAGCCCTCTCCTCTTCCCACTGGCCCTCGCTCCAGCTCCTGTGGGATAATGGAGCAATTGTTTCCAGGCCAGTATCCCAGGCTGGGAGGGAGAGGGCTGCCAGGATTGCCAGCCGGCTCTTCTGGCAACCATCACCTTCCCAGTCTGGAATACCGGCCTGGAGGCAAGGGATTTATTTGGGATGGATTTTCACCCCTATTAGAAAGGGTTGTGGCGTGGTGGGGGGCTGGCAGTGCTGTGTGTGGGTGACCCCAGTGTTGTGTGACAGCGGGGGTGTGTGACCTCGGTGTCGTGGTCACCTCCTGCACATCAGGATGCTCTTTTGCAGCCTTGGCTTTTAGCAGAGCGAGTGGTGTGGGGGAGGATCTGGGAGAATCAAGCAGGGCTGGGCTCTGCCGTGGTGCTGGAGGAAGAGGAGGAGGAGGAAGAGAAGCAGGGTGGGAGGAGGCAGGCGTCCCGGGGAGCGTGCTATTCCAGTGGGAACAAGGATCCTGGCGTCACCCCTGCCAGAGGTTTGACCTTAGGGAAGTGTCTGTGTGAGGAGGAGGAGGATGGTGTGGGATGAAGCAGGGGTAGGAGCAGAACCCCCCTCCTCAAGCCCTGTGGATTTGGGGGGGTTCAGGCACCCCACTGTCCCCACACCATGGCACATCTCGGGGCTGCTCGACTCCAGCCCCTCGGAGCAACCACGTCCCTGGGGCTGTGGGGTGACATCCTGCTCTGTCCTTCCAGGCTGACACCCAGATGCAGCACCCAGGCAGGGTCTCCTTCGAGTTCATCGATAAGATTCGGTTGGTGAGTGTCTCCTTGCTGGGTACTGGGGGACAGAAGGGGACAGGGACAAGGGCTGGCTGGTGCACAGTTGGGGGGGGCGATCCTCAAGTCCCCGGTCTCCCCTTTTCTGTCCCCCTTGTGAGAGGCAGCCCAGGAGGGACCCATCCTGCCTGACCAGGCAGCTGTCAAGTACCAGGGCAACCTATGGGACCATAGAAAGGCACTTTGTGACTCTGTGCCTCAGTTTCCCCAAGACAGAGTGTGATGGAAGGTGCTGCCTCTGCCCATCCAATAACCAATCTCACTTTTTTTGGTGGGGTGTGTCCTCACAGAGTGACTCCGTCTGCTACGTGAAAGCTGCTTTTCCTCTGCTGGGGAAGATCCTGGAGCGAACGGAATTCAAGGAGAACTCATCCAATGCCAAGAAGATGCAGACGGTGCGCAGGATGTACAGCCGCATCGACGAGAACGTCGACCCCTGCATCCGGGAGGAGGATGATGAGGAGAGAAAGGTACAGTGTCCTCTATCTACCTCGTGGGGTGCCAGATCTGTGGATTGTGTGGGTCTGAGTCCTCATCCTTGGGTGAAATGGGGTGTCCAGAGCATCTCTGGACATATCTGGGGTGTTCAGAGCATCCTGGTGTGGGTGTGTGGGCAGGACCTTGAAGTGGAGCAGAGATGGGGTGTGCATGGACACAGGGAGCCATGGTGGGGGTCAAACCCTGCCCTGGGTGCAGGTGGAACCCCATGGTGGTGACACTGAGTGCCTGGCATGGTCATGGAGCTAATGCTGAGCCTGATCTTCCTCCAGCTCTCACAAATGTGCTTTGAGGAGTTCACCACCTCCCCTTACGAGATGCTGGTGCTGGTGAAGCAATTCTTCCAGGACATCAACCAGCTGCTGCAGAACCAGGAGACCTTCGAGAAGGATTGCAGCCAGGTCTACCGCAAGACCTGCTTGGGACCCAGGAAGGCTGAATCCTCACCAGGTGAGATGTCAAGGATTTGTCTTTGCCCAGCAAACCCGTGCTGGGGGGCTTGGGCTTGCCTGCATGGAGCAGCTTGCCAGCCGCGTGTCCCTGGCCGTGGGCACACGCGGGCGCCGTGGGCACGGCACATGTCTGCCTTGGTCCCCGTCTCTGTCCCTTGGCTGGTGGCTGTCCCTGTGGGGTGGCCTTGGTGGTTTGTTGGCGAGCTCTGTCTGTGTCTGGGAAGAGCTGGGGTTGGGAGAAGGTGCTGGAGGTGGGATTTGGGCCAAATCCTGCTGGAAATAAGGCCAGAGAGAGATGCTGAGTGGGAATAAGGAGGCATCTTCATTGGCTGGGCTGGAGCCATCAGGCTCAGCTCCATCTCAAAGCCCCAGTGTCTGGGTTGAGTGGAACATGGAGAAATCAAGGTGCTGGGACCCCTCTGCCACCAACGTGCTGCATGACACCAACTACGTCACTTCAACTGCCCCCCCCTGCCTCAGTTTCCCCTGACCA
>NW_010309108.1:3090-3440 GCF_000700745.2 Antrostomus carolinensis
CGGGGGGGACTTTAAATGTGACTTTCCACCTCCTGCCAGTCGTGGATAACCCACACTGCCATCGGCTCAGGGCACCCGGTGATTCGGGTTTGCTTCATCCTGCTTGTCATCTTTGTGCTGCCACGTCTGTCCCTGCCTGACCTTCGCTCTCCCTAATTTTTTTTGGGGTGGGGGGCTGTTTGACCCTCTTACCCAGGGCTGTGGGGGGGGACGGGGACACTGTTCCCTGACCTCAGATCTGCTGGCTGTGCCCCTCTTGGAAGCTGGTGACCCCACGGCCATCTCTTCTCTCTGCTTCTTTCAGGTGTGGGGACAGATCCTGACTGCAATTGCCTGTCCCCTGCCCTCCC
>NW_010309109.1:0-21038 GCF_000700745.2 Antrostomus carolinensis
TTCATGCTGACTCTGCTTGCTCTGTCCTTGCTGTGCACTCCTGAAAGATGGAGGGTTTCTCTATCTACCAAATAACTGGTCAAGCCATGCTTTCTGATGTACCCCAAGCCTTTATGTCCCCAGAAGTGTGGGTCTGCCCTTAAGCAGGATCTGCCTGGCAGTGGTGCAATTACCCCTGAAAGATGGAGGGTTCTTCTATCTACCAAATAACTGGTCAAGCCACGCTTTCTGATGTACCCCAAGCCTTTATGTCCTCAGAAGTGTGGGTCTGCCTTTAAGCAGGATCTGCCTGGCAGTGGTGCAATTAACTCCCAGTGCTGTAACTTCTTCCTCATCAGTGAGCACTTCAACCAGAATTACTAATCGTAATTATTGATGAAATTAAAAAATGGAAAAGGAAGGAATCACTATAGAATTGTATAAACCAAGACAGTTCTCCACGGCCAGCGCCTGAGCAAAATGCTCCACTGTCAGCTCAGATCTGGGCAGAGGAGTCTGCAGGTCCTACTCTTCCCTCCTTCAGAGAGGGCTTCCAGTCAACGTCTACACTCTTTGCTGCTTCTTGGCTTTTAGAACCTGCACAATATCCTCCAGTCTGCCAGAGCTAACCCATAGCTGCCTGGTCATCAGGAAACACAGATGAAGACAACACAGGATGCTCAAAGGTTTGCCGAGCCTTACTATATTCATACCTGGGCAGGTACGACCTTAACAGTTCTGACCTTTTCTGGGACAACCAGGAGTTTAGCATCTGTATTTGCTCAGCAAATACATGAAGTGTGCAGACATCAAAATAGAAACAAGGCAAAATGGCTGAATTCCCTGGGTTTGCTTGGTTTTTTTGACGTCATTTCTTCCTCTGTTGCTTCCTCTCTTAGGACAAAAGCCCAAGCCCCTGAACACCCATCCATCTTGAGGCGGGTGACACCACCTGATGACACACGTCTGCTTAAAGCAGGCTTTTGCTCCTGGGACTCACCCGGGATTACTGCTCAATCTTCTTTCTTGAAAAGCAGCCTGTCCTCGAAGGCAGCTGGTGCTGATCTGCTGGCTCGGCTGCCTGCAGCTCCAGCCCGTGAGGTTTTGCTGGCGGAAACAGAGATGAGGAGGTAGCTGCTCCAGCGAGCTCGTGCACGGCAGCACAGAAAGGCTGGCAGACCTGCCAGGAGCCAAAGCTTCTTATCTTCTGTGGACATGCTGGGCTGTTTCAGACATCTGCCCTTGATGCATATGCCATGAAAGCTGGAGTCCAGAGCACCAAATCCAACAGCTTTTCCTCTCCCCTTGGAAAGGTCTCACAGTTTTGTCCCAACAGCTTGATCACGGTGGCTTTGGTTCACCATGAGATGTATCCAAGAGGATACAAGCTGATGGTCAACAGCCCTCACCCTCTGCAACAGTGCAGACAAGCAAAAACCTTGGTGTGCAACCATGGTGCCACAAGCCCAGAGCATCCCAAGAGGTCCTCCACCACCATCCCATCCACCCCAGCTCCTCCACAGGAATTGCAGCCTTCACCCTGGCAAGACCTGGCCAACTCCTTGGCTCTGTGAGTGAAAACTGCATGGCAGCCCCAGGCAAAACACAAATACCTGGCAGTGGGGACATCCAACAATAAACCAACAGCTATTTTGGAAGAATCTGAAAAAAAATGTTGAGCAGTGATTTATTCAAGAGATTCAGCAGTTCCCCAACTTTGCAAAGCTTCGGAGATGGTAAAAATGCAACAAGTGAGTCTCTTGCATGAATAAAAAATTACATTTTACATAAATTAAATATATAATTTGATTAAACATGTTTATGTCTTTGCAGTGACATTTAGAATAGGAAGTATTCATTTTCTGTTTTGAAAGGAAAAAAACTCTTTCAAATGTAATTTGAAGCTGTCAAACCAATCTTCTTTACAGATCTTTTAAATGTCACATACCTTCGAAAGGGGATGGCAGATTCCTTTTAAATATGCAATTGCAAACAGTCCAAGCAAAATCAAGAATTTATTAAAATATGCTACTGACATTTATACTGATTAAGTATAGCCCTTTCCTCACTCCCTTTCGATAGACTCCCCGACAAAAGATGTGTCACAACAGCTCCCGTTAACGCCGCGCTCGTTTTAATTCCCCAACACACAACCAGCAACATCCAGCTGCAGCAGAAGAACCTGCCTCTTGTTTTTGGGCAGGGACTAAGAAGAATTTGTCGTTGCTTTACAGGAAGAATTGTACTTTTTGGTGATTTCTTACCCTCATGCCTGAAATTTATAACCAAAAATATTAACTGCACTTACTTTAAATCAAGTGCAGCGCTGTTCCTAATGGCTTTAAATGGAAGAGTGGATTAATCATAAAGAAAACCCGCAGCAACTCATTTCAGACAACTTTACGTTAGCGACCTGTATGTTTTGTTTTATAATCACAATATCCATCCTTAGATTATTCATTATTCTCCCCTGTTAAAATGTGTTTCTGGATTATTTTTCCTTGCCCTTTTCTTTCCAGGAACAGAGAAGAGGGATGGAGGAAAACCCTCTCAGCCACCAGTGAATGGTCAAGCGCAGCAATGACAACAGCTCCCGTTCCCACTTCCCACCAACATATTGGACATTTTAGGGGCACTTTATTTTTTAGAACACAAAGAATATAATTATTATTTCTCCTCCCCTGTCACCAGGTCAGTGAAGTGCGTGGGCAGAGCTCTCATTAGCATTAATTGAAATCCCCACTGTCAATTCTCCCCTGTGAAGCAACATTAAGAGCAAGGCCATCCTGAGCAACCATACTCCAACTGGAAAATAAAATCTACCTCCCATTTCTTGCTACCACCACAGGGAAAAGGTAATGAAGTGCAGGAGATTAAGCCACAAGCCCTTTATCAAATCTTCCTTGTACTCTATAATTACTCAACACAACGTACACAACAGTTACTCCTTGATGATGAGAATTTGTTGCACGTTATTGAAAGACTTTCTCCCAATGCTCTCAACTTTCCGGTGCATAACACAGCAAATTAGAGTACGGCCATCATAACATGAATCACCATCACCACCAACTCTGTCTTACTAGGGCCTACAAGAAAGCTGGGGAGGGACTTCTGACAAAGGCAAGCAGTGATAGAACAAGGGGAAATGGCTTTAAACTGAGAGAGGGGAGACTGAAAGAGATCTCAGGAAGGAATTCTTAGGTGTGAGGGTGGTCAGACACTGGCCCAGGTTGCCCAGAGAAGCTGTGGATGCTCCTCCCTGGAAGTGTTGAAGGCCAGGCTGGATGAGGCTTTGAGCAACCTGGTCTAGTGGAAGGTGTCCCTGCTGCTGGCAGGGGGGTTGGAACTGGATGAGCTTTGAGGTCCCTTCCAACCCAAACCATTCTCTGAGTCTGTGATTCTACTTAAAGCTTACACTCGGTATTTCAAAATCTGAATATTACTAAAGGGACACTTACACTGCAGAAAGCATGTCAGCGCCAGGCAACGGGGACACAAGGCAGCCCGCTGGCAGCACTCTGTGCTGATCACACCACAGAAGGCGTCCAAAGCGAATCTGCCCAAAAATAGCCAGGACCACAATCAACATTTTCTTGGAGGATTCACCTGTGACAGTCATCATCATGCCATAAATTAATTTAATGAAGTAAAGGATGGAGAGGAACTTTGCATTGGGTTTCAACACTCAACCTCTCAACCCTGCCCATGACAACTGATGCTCTCCCCAGGGTGCTCCTCCATCTCATACCTGCATGTCCACCATGCAAAACACATCCTGGTGGGGTCCACTTGAGAGGGGCAAAGCAGTAATAGCCCCCAACCTGCTATGCTTCCCTCCACCACCCATCACAAAGGGTGTCCGAGATTTCTGGGGGCTCCCAAAGGCGCCCCTTTGGAACAACACATATCATAGAATTGTTTTAGTCGGAAAAGACCTTTAAGATCACTGAGTTCAACCACTTGATGGCTGAGACACCACCCCTGGAGGTATTTAAGAGATGTGTAGATGTGATGCTTAGGGACATGGTTTAGTGGAGGACTTGGCAGTGTCAGGTTTTCAGTTGGACTCAATGACCTTAAGTTTCTTCCAATCAAAATGATTCTATGAATTCAAAATGCCAATAATTCTCAATTTGCAAAAAGAAAAATCTACAGCAAAATTACTGTGTTTTCGCGCACGAAACCTGTGTGCTTGGTGACAGTGTTAAACTTTCAGTGGTTTTATTTAAATGATGTTTATGATGCTGATCATCAATGTTGTATCAGCAGGAGGTAGTGGTAGATCCATAAACTAGAGAGTAGCTGTTCACAGAGGGATTATGTATTGATATATTGATATATTTTATATCAATACATATTGCATTTATATCTTGAGTACCATCATGTGGCACATACAGGACAAGCAGGTGATCTGGCCTGGTCACCATGGGTTTATGAAAGGCAGGTCATGCTTGACTAACCTGACCTCCTTCAATGACAAGGTGACCTGCTTAGTGGATGAGGGAAAGGCTGGAGGTTTTGTGAGGCACTCAGTCCCCGACAGCACAACATCTTCTCTATCCTGTCCAAATCATTTTTCCAGGTCCCACAGAGTCAATGAGACTTTTTGCTAGCCGAAGCAGTGTTATTCCCATTCCTTGCTCATGGAAAGTGCTCCTTGACCAAGACTCTTCTGTAGCGTGGGCACACCAAGGGATTTGTGTTTTGCCTCTACTTCTCCATTTACCCAGTTGGTTTTATACATGATAACAAAGAAACACAGCAGCAACCAAACACCAGAGATGTAAATGGGAGCATCTCAGCTTTGGTCGCTTCCATTCCCATTGATTTGCAGAGTCAAGTCCCACCAACCTCTTTGGTCTGCAGTGCTGGGGAGCACAAGAGGTAAGCTTTCTGAAGGTTTAAATCAACCTCAGTCAGTCCACAGTACTTTCTAAACCTCTGTCAGGTCTTCTAACAGATTTTGTCCACAGAAATGAGTGGTCTGGACTTCAGGCAGGACTCCTTTCCCTTTTTGCCTTTTCAAAGAAAGAGTGAAGGAACCAACCACCAAACATGGTATGTACAGTATTTGCAAGCCAGACTCTCCCCTGAGGAGAATACCTTCAAACCCTGAAGGTTATACTCATGAAATGAAGCCCTGGGAGATGTCAGTGGGCTGCTTTCTGGCTGGTATTTTTTTCCCCAGCCACTGCCAACACACCTCCTCAAAATTAGCTCATTCTAACCTGAAATTAATAATTTTTAACCCAAAATTCATCATTTTCAACCTGAAATTCATCACCAATGCCACCTGGAAAAGGTAGGAAATCTGCCTGACAGGCTTCCTGAATGTGCAGTGAGTCCAATTCATGTCCAAGCTACTCTGAAATACAATTTTGGACCATGTCACCAGCTGGTGTAAATCAGCACCACCACAGCAGCACAGCAGAGAGCAGAGCCTGGCTTCCGTCACCGCTCCGAGGCGCAGGAGCATCCCTGATCTCCTGTGACAGAATCAGTGCACTCATCACTGACGTTTGCCAGAGCCAGAGCAGGAGTTTTGCCTTTATTTCCACTTTACTGCATCCTGCTGACCCAGGACACGACGTGGAGATGCCAAGTATGGAGTGACAAGATTTAATAGTCAAGTGGTAACACGTGTCTGGTGCTAAGAGCCTGCTTCTGGAAGACAGGTATTTAGTGACTTGGCTCCATTGTGTGAGCATCCCAGGCACACATACACATCTCCGGAGGCCATGCCAACCTCATGTTCCCTACAATGGCAGCAGAAGAAATGCTAATTCCACTCAGATTGGCTTCTCAGTTAGGTTTCCATGTAAGAGTTTTTCCAATGACGGATGCAAAGTCCCCTCCACAGGGGTCAGTCCTGTCCAAACCTCTCCTCACCTCCAAGTAGCCCCTTCACTTCTTGAATGTCTCCTAACCCATGTCCAGCAGATCCACCTTCACCTCCATCTGCCACAGTGCCACCACACAAAATAGCAGCAACAACTCCCAGTGTTAGAGGTCCAGCAAAGACACCATTTCTCCCTCCCTGATCATGCTACTTCCTTGATTTGTGGAAGCAGGAACAGCAGAAGCAGCCATAGAAGGAATATTACATGAAGATGGTTACGGAAAAAAATATAGAAACATAAGACAAACCCCATGTGGAGCGTGTGAGTGTGTAAGCATTTCTCCTGCCACAACATAATTAATGTAAACCACACTGGGATAATGTTCTTTTTCCAGTACAACACGTGCATTATTTTTGTTGATCCGTCTGGTTGGGTTTTTGAAAGCCATCACTTCCTGCATTCCACAACAGAAACTTTACACCCACAAAGCCTGGTACCATTTTCTTTTTATTCTTCCTGCCTTTATTCTATTTATTTATTCAGCTATCCAATGTGAAAGGCCATAAATCGCACTGCTACTTAAGGCACAGAGGGAATTCCTTTAAACATAAGTAAAAACTCATAAATAACTTCCTGCAGTCCACAATGCATTCATTTTCTTCTCTACTTTCAGGCTAATCTTCCAGCTAACAAATCAAATCAAGTACCAAAATGTAATTATTCCATTGTGATAATCATCTCCTTATACTCAGAGCATACCTTGGCTTATTTCTTTTCAAATTAAAATTAGCAGAGAGGCTCGGGCTGGCAAGAGGGAGAGGAGGAAAGGTTATGAGGCAGTGACAAACCCAAGGTATGACAAGGAAACTCTTCAGCTTGTACAAAAGTCCTCTCTCTTGAGCAGAAGGCATGCTAGTGCTAGGTTGGTGGGAAAAAAGTCAGGCCAAATCCAATTTAGACTCACTTTCTATCAGTGTGATTCATGGAATGGTTTTCAAGCCAATCATAGAATCGTATCATAGAATCATAGAGTGGTTTGGGTTGGAAAGGACCTTAAAGATCATAGAATCATTTAGGTTGGAAAAGACCCTCAAGATGATTGAGTCCAACCATTAACCTAACACTGCAAAGTCCACCAGTTCCAACCCCCCTGCTGTGGACAGGGTTGCCAGCCACTAGATCAGGTTGCCCAATGCCACATCCAACCTGGCCTTGAATGCCTTCGGGGATGGGGCACCCACAACTTCTCAGGGAAACCTGGGACAGCGTCTCACCACCCTCTGGGTGAAAAATTTCCTCCTAATATCCAACCTAAATCTCCCCTCTCTTAGTGAAGTACACGAAATGCATGATCTCAAAAAAGATTATTTTAATACCAGGACAATTCCCCCAAAACCTGTTGGAAGCAATGCAGCTACGAATCAAGCCAGGAACGAATCTGTGACCAAGTCAGTAAAAAAGGCAAGAAACAGGGAGATGTTCTAGTGGCCTCCCAGTACCTGAAGGGGCTCCAGAAAGGCTGGGGAGGGACTCTGGACAAGGGCAGGGAGTGACAGCTCAAGGCAGTGGGCAGGTTTACATTAGACATCAGGAAGAAATTCTTTGCTGTGAGGGTGGTGAGACACTGGCCCAGGTTGCCCAGAGAAGCTGTGGCTGCTCCTCCCTGGAAGTGTTGAAGGCCAGGTTGGATGAGGCTTTGAGCAACCTGGTCTAGTGGAAGGTGGCCCTGCTGCTGGCAGGGGGGTTGCAACTGGATGAGCTTTAAGGTCTCTTCCAACCCAGACCAGTTTGTGATTCTATGATTCTATCCTCACCCTCCCCAGAGCACAGCTGGGAAAGGCAGAAGCTGGTGCAACCCACCCAGGAAGGGGATGCTGCCAGCCAGGGTCCGGGCAAATGGAGACTGAGGGCAGCTGGCAACCCATTCTACATCACACTTACTTTAAATTTTCTTATTTTATTGGTTTAGTTCATCATCAAATCAAACTCTCATCACAATCTTCTCCATGCCAGTACCTTCTGTATGTCTGTGAAAGGGTGGAGATTGGTAACACTGAACCAATAAAGCCCACCAGGGACACTCAGACATTAACATTTAAAATATCAGCAGTTTAGACAACAAACACTTTATTTCAAAGGCTGCAGATGCCTGAGCCTGGTGTCGGATGGAGCCCACGCTCACATGGCTCTGGCAGTGCCATCCCTTGCCAGCCAGCCCTGTGCCTCACAAACGCAACCACACCTCAAGAGCAAACACCTCGTCAGCTTGGATTCCTTTATCATCTGACTTATGGGATTGTTTCCATATTGGAGAGTTCAGGACAGATGTCAGAACTATCTGAAATATTTTTTTTGTTAAAAAATAGCTGGTTTTGGGGAAGACACACAACATCAGAGACTGCACTCTGGGCTGGATAACCCTTAAAATAAAAGGGGATTATACTGCAAACGCTTCTGTATCCTACAACAAGGACCACCACCATCAATTCATTAAGCTGCTGAGAAATTTCTCCCCTACTCAGCACACACACATACTGTGACTTGAGGAAACATCATTTCCAAACCCAAGCTGCAGCCGTGGGGTGGCAGGATGGGACCTCAGCACAGTGGCCAGGTCCTGCTGCCAGATGTGTTCCTTGGCTTACCGTGAGGCAGGGATGGCTACCGAACCACCAGCCACAACATAAGGAAAAGTCTTCTGTAGCACTTTCCTCACGGGGGACCTGATTTTAAGTTTTCTGATTGTTGGGGGGTTTTTTTACCCAAATATATTTGACACATTTAAAGTGAGATCTTCCTAAATCTGTAAGATACAAAATTATTTTTAAAGTAGCATTGTAGGTTACTGATAAAAACATCTATTTAGTGATTTAGAGGGGAAAAAAAAACAGAGGAGATCCTGCATGAGCAGAGACTCCTGCAGCTGATGGGGAGTGAGAGCCCTGGGGACACAGCATGGTCTTGGAGCATGGTCTTGGCCAGCTCATTCAACCCACCTCTGCTCTGCAAAATGTTTTGAAATCCTCAAATACAGACTTCATAGTATAATATAATAATAATAATAATAAAAATAAAATCTCATATCACTTCTATCAGCAACTTTATCTCCCTAACACTCACCTTGCACTAAGTTTACTCCCAGCAAGCCCAGCTTGGCCCAGCACTGGAAACCCAGCACTTCTGGTTGCACTTCCATGCAAGTTATTTCAGGTTTTGGCTTGTGGCACGTGAACACAGCATCACTCGCCCAAGGCAACCCTGGGTATTGGGTTCTGATCCCACCACCGCAGGTACACACACACCTACACCCTGGAAAATAAGATTGTTTTCCTTTGAAAGGAATCAATTGCTTGACTGCTCTGCACAACTCCTCAAAGGAGGTCTAACCACCAAAGGTATCCAAGATACCAAAGGATGGTCACTGAAATTATAAGTGAACATCAATTTGTTCGCAAAATGTGGACGTTTCATACTCCCCACATGGTGGGTACCATGGCTGCTGATGAAGGTGAAGAAAAGAAAGTCACAAATTGTTGGGAGAGGGTTAGTTTGTGGGGTTTTAATCATAAATAAGGCTCAGTGTGGTCCTACGCCATCACGCAGGGGGTGTGGGGTGAAAAGATGACTGCCCTGCCAACGGCAAGAGCAAAACTGGTTGAAAACAGCAGAAAATGAACCCGACACACCCATTTCCAAGTGCCCTTTTCCAACACACCAGCCAACAAACAGGGAAACACAATATGTGCCATGGAAGCGGGACTGCAGCTTTGGGGGTGCAGGGACCCGAGCTGGGGGTGTCTGCCCAGCTGGTACCTTCTCCTACCATGGAGCAGGATGACCAGGCAGGAGCGAGGACGGAGAGCAGGACTGCCCAAGCATCTCACCTTCCTGCACCATCCAAGCAACATAATTTTTGTCTTTTTTTTTCCCCTATCTGCTCTTTTCCAGTCCCAAAAATGCAACAGGACCCACAGCACCGTTACAAGTACTACAACCTGAATTTTAAAATTTCAGCTGCGTACACGAACCCCTCGAACACATGTATATTTTATTTGATTTACTGCAACACTTTTCTTCCATCTCTTGAAAGTAATTTTTCTCTAAAGCGTAACTGCTTAATTGGCAAGTGTACAAAATATAATTACACTCCATACAAGTTACAACATTGCTTACGGGAATATCGCCGTTGATGCATTCTGCTTTATTTTGTGTTTAATCTCTATTAAGAGATCTGTATGAAAATAGCTAGGTACACTTTATTTTATAAACATGACATGGCATTCAGTCATTTCTCCACCTAACCAAAGCTCAAACAAATGCAATTCAAAGGCAACAGAAAATTCTTGGGCTAACCTAACACATCAAAATTAATAAAATTCTTCTGGAAAAAAAAAAAAAAAAGAAAAAGTGCAATGTGCAGGGCACTAAAAAAAAAAAAATCACCAGCCTCTCTGAGCTTAGGTTTGTCACATTCATTGCATTGCCAGAGAAATAAGGACACAGTGTGTAGAAATATATCGCTTTTAATGACAATTTTAGGGTTTTTTTATGACATTCATAGAATCATAGAATGGTTTGGATTGGAAGGGACCTTAAAGATCCTTAAAGTTCCAACCCCCCTGCCATCAGCAGGGACACCTTCCACTAGACCAGGTTGCTCAAAGCCTCATCCAACCTGGCCTTCAACACTTCCAGGGAGGGGGCAGCCACAACTTCCTTGGGCATTCCCCACAAGGACCTTTGCAGTCACATCTTTTAGAGCGGAAGGATAAAGGAGTAACGCAGCAACACGTGGTGAACAGTGCCCAGTACTCAGCACCTCAAAACCTCTCACCCTTTGTGCCTCCAGTTCTCCCCAGCAAGGCCAGTACAATTCCCAGCAAATTCACATCCCGCTACACCAGCCCCACCTCTGCCAGGATTTACACACCCGAGGAACGTTACGCGCAGGAGTAGACACGCTGTGTGGAAACGGGTCTCGCTGCTCTGACAGCTAACTAACATCGGCAGGTTTTAACTGCCTTAAAGGTTTATTTCATTTGCTTGAGTAATGAGATTAATGCGATGTTTGTTTGTTTAAGCTAAATCATACAAACATCTCAATGTCCTTAATTCATAGCATTAGCCCAAGCCGTGTGGCCCCGTGAGCCCGTCTCGCTATCCCGCTTTTAATTGCGCCAACAAATTCCCAGTTTGCTCCAGTTTCACTCCCAGAGGTCAACCAACACACCTCGAATGGCCAAATAAACCACTCAACACTGCCACGCACTGCTTCATGTTTTCATGTGCTCCCTGGTTTCTTTGCAATTAGGTTTTTAATATATTCACCTTCCAGACCTAAAAAAATCCAGTGTATACCCAGCAGATACACACACACACACAGAATATATATCTATATATATACACATTAAAAAAAATATATATACATATACAAAAAAAATATATACACACACATACAAAAAAAATGTATATACACACATACAAAAAATATATATACACACACACACACAAAATAATATATATACACACACATGCACACACACAGGGAATATGAAACACTGTTCCTGCCATGACAACTCCTTGTTTTACTCAAGCACAACATGGACCGGAGCCCGTCGATCCCACAAACCTCATCCATGAATGATGGATGAGACAAACAGACTGATCTACAAACTCACCAAAAAGTGCAGTAAATCTGTAAACATGCAGCTGTACGTTCTCGCTTCAAGATAAAAATAAATTTGCACACAAACTCATTGGTTTTTTTACTAACCATGACATCAGCAATGTATAATTAATTTTTAAATCTGGGTTTGATCTGTTTTGATCAGTTTGTCTATATTCTTTTGCTCAGAAGTTTCCCACCAAGGCTGGAGTTATTTTTGATGACCCGTGACCACCAAGAAATGACACACGAGTTGGAATAAATTCTGCACAATTAGATAAAATATATGACTATCAAAAAAAGTAATGATCCCTCATTTCCTTCTTCCACTTAAATCAATTCCCACCTGACCCAGGCATTAGCCATAACGCAGGCTAACTTGGTCCCTTGCTAACTTCTAGCCCAGTGCTAAGGACCTGGTGTTGACCTGGAGGTAACTCATCCCTGTGACAGACACAAGGAATTTCTTAGGGAAATGGTGAGAAAACCTGTGACCTTTCCTGAGCACGGAAGGCCACCACATCCTGCAATCTCCACCTTCAGATACAGGTCTCCTCTCTGCAAGTCATCCTCTTGAAGAAAATACACATCGCTGACCCTTGGGATCTGCAAACATCTGGAAGCTCCTATTTAAATGATGGGCTTTCATGGACTTTGAGGTCAGGAAAGACCACTGTCATTTTGTAGCCCAACACACTGCCACAACAAGTTACTTCAATTAATCCCTGTTTGAATATTGGCCACTCCAATGAACAAACATCCCTGAATTTGGTGTTTCCAAAGGTGGAGAAACCACCAGCACCTTCAGCAACCTCTTCCACGATCAACAGTGCCAGAATCATGGACCTCAACTCCAGCTGTCATAGAATCATAGAATGGTTTGGGTTGGAAGGGACCTTAAAGCTCATCCAGTTCCAACCCCCCTGCCAGCAGCAGGGACACCTTCCACTAGACCAGGTTGCTCAAAGCCTCATCCAGCCTGGCCTTCAACACTTCCAGGGAGGGGGCATCCACAACTTCTCTGGGCAACCTGGGACACTGTCTCACCACCCTCACAGCAAAGAATTTCTTCCTCATATCTCATCTCAATCTGCTCTCATCCAGTTTACAACCACTGCTCCTTGTTCCTTCCCCTGGCTTCATCTTCCAGCTACCGGGTCTTGTTAAAACCCTGCCTGCTACACCCAAGAGCTCTTTACTATTCAATTTATTTTCCCCATGACAACACTAATTGCCTTAATCAATTTACCTTGCAACACTCTCCTGGGTAAGTCAAGTGGACGAAGGTCCTGGACCCTTCCCAGACATCCCTTCTGAACTCCTCCAGTGCTCCCTCAGCCCTCCACAGACCTTCCTCGAGAGGCACCAGGGACACGGTGACTGCCACGTCCCTCCTCCAGCCTGGCAGCCACCTGCGAGCCCAGGCAAGGAGCACACAAGACCTTTGGCCATAATATCATATTAGCAGCGCTCACCCATGACTCCTCGCTCCTCTATAAAGACATGATTTCTCCAGACGGCATCCTGGAGGTACGGCTTGTGTTGTTTGCTCTTAGATAGAGAAATTTACAGTTGGCCATCTGAGAAATATTACCTGCTTGTATCCAAGCAATACAAATTGCTTTTACCAGCGGTCACTCCTTTCCATTATTTACCACTCTCCCCATCCTAGTGACATTTCAAGCTTTAGCCACGCTAGCTCTCTGCCTTATCACGGGCAGCTCACAAACACGTTAAGCAGCGTAAGGATGAAAGCGAGAGCGAGGAGAAGCTGCTAGAAATAGATGTTTGGGAAATTATTTCTGATTTTACAACTGTATTTTGAGAACTGACATTCTGCTGGGTCTCAGCCAGTCGCTCTTTTGCACATCCCCAGCCAAAACAACAGTACAAACTGCAGCTGTACAAAGCTGCATTTCTTGCTGAATTTGAAGGGAATAAAAATCCCTGCGGCGTTACCTTTATTAATCCTCTCGATGAGCTCTTGAAATGAACGTTAAAGAATGTGCCGCCCCTAAATTCACACTGACGGAGACCGAGCGCATCACCGTCCTTCCCTCCGTCATTAAACAATTCTCCAACCACCAACTCCAACTGTTTGACTCCGGTGAAGCTGACAGGTCTGTGTTACTCAGTCTGGCCCATTTACTGCTTTTCTGTACTAACACATCAGCATTGCTACGGGGAATTCTCCAGTATTTCAAAACTTGGTAAAAAAATACACGTTACTGGCTCACTTGACTCTTGTAAACTTCACAAACGAGAGACACCGGGGCTGATGTGCAAAGGTCTGACTAAAGCAGTTGCTGTTTAACATCCACTCCTACCACAATCATAACAGAGTTTAAACATATAATTACTTTTTCCACCCAGGAAAGGGTAATATTTTTTACTTTTCTATTCAATTCACCTAGTAACCTAGTTTTACTTCTCATATTTTACAGAAACTGTTGGTTGTTCTCATCACTACCGGCCACAGCTTCTCTCTGCATCTCTTTCCTTCTTAGCTCAAGCTCTGATATCTGTTCTCTGCTATCGATTCCCCTCTCATGCACTTGGATGTGCAGATGTTGACCGTATCATAAGGGCTGTGCACCCCATTTTGACGTCCAGCACCTTCAACAGCCCGGAGCACAGGTGATGACTGAAGGTGAGCAGCCAAGTGGAGACCCACATGGTCAAATTCTTCCTTCTGCTACATCAGTCAACTAAAAATTTTTCAGAAAAGAACAGCAACAAAAATTACTGTCCACAACCTCACTGCCTGGGGCTAAATGTGAGTGAGATTTTGTACTCCAAGCAAGGCTGGAATTAGTATTTAGTGAAGTTGGGTCACCTCCAAGAAAGCACAGATTCAAGAAATATGTCAAACTTTTGGCTAGACAAAACTAAAATTGCACTTTGTCTCCCCAAATCTGTCTACGCTGCTTCTTTCTAATCCTCACAGCTTTTTGTTGTCCAGATACAGAGATAGAGAGACAAGCTTTCTGCTCTTCAAACATTGCAGATGGGAAAAATATGTTATGCTGGTGCTTCACCTAGGGATAATATGACAGCATATTAAAAAAGAAAATAAATGTTTCCTTCTAGGAATGGAAAATGAATAGGTTTTTCATCTGAGAAATGCTGGTTTTATTAGAAAAGAGGAAAAACTGAAGTTAGCACAGGTATTCCAGCACTAAACTTCTAATTCTAGGCTTTAATGTTGCACTGTACCATTTTTGTATGAAAAGAGGTACCAGCTCAGACAAGTGGAAGATATAAAATCTACACGAGCTTGTGCTACGGGATCATGAAACTTCAGATAACTGCAAGATCATAAAAGCTGATGAAAAGGAGGTTTTTTTTTTTCCATATAGTGAATTGAAATTAAATTCATTCACAACTAATCACAGCAAAGCTCAAGTCTCTCAACTTTTAAGTGTAACATCTAATATTTAACCTAATTACTTTGCTTAAATTGCTGATTTCTTTCAACATCCCTTCTCACTCAGAACCTGGTTTTCAGCAGAAAAATAATAAAAAAGTCGACACTTTATGACAGCTCTACAGGTACCATTATTATCTCTTATAATTGGCCCAGCACGTTTTTAAAGGGGAATTTACAGGGCTTTCCCTCCAGCTCACACAAATAACACACATTCTCCCCCACACACGTGTATCGTCGTAAAACTAACGCTGATAAAAGCAAGGAGGAGAGTTGACAAGGAAAGCCAAGATGCACTTATTCAAAGGGGGCCTGCAGAAGGCCAATTTTTAATTAAAAACCTTTATCTGGAACATAAACTATGAGCTCCTCATGCCCAAAGCATTCCTAGCATGTCACCCGTAGAGGAACAGAAAGGCCGCGGGGACCATGTGCCTTGGGAAGCCTCAGCCAGGTACGTGTGAGGATGTGACCACGTGCACTTGGGATGCTGGAACAGAAAAGATGTAGATGACATCAAGATGACCCCCTCGATGACAGCACTGACCCTGTGCTCACACCGGCAGGCACAAACAAGGCCAAAAGAAAATAGTTTCTTGAGAAGGGAAGGACATTTTAGATGTTTCCCCTAAATGTAAACTGGAATATCCATAAAGGCACGATGGTGTGAAAGGCTGAGGACCTGCAGAGCTCATCACACCCCACATCACAACACCCACGCTCTGCACAGGGGCCAGATATGTGATTAAGTGTTGGGTTTGTTTATTTTCTACCCTCATGATGATGCCAATGACTCGATCAGTGTGTCACCTACATGGAAACTAACAGATTTCTATCTCCTCCTTCCTCTGTCAGGCTGGATCCTGCTCTCCTCATACATCCATCGCTCCTCCCCAAACCCACCAGCACCTCAAAGTGACTCAACCATTGTCCCAGCCAGGGTCACTTACACGTTGTAGAGTCACGCATTACAGTTATATCCAAAAGTCTGGCTAATGCTGGAATATCCAACAATTCTGTGTCAACTTCCTCAGCACAGAAGTTACTTTTTCCAAAGTGAACGGGTCGCTAAAAAAAATGACGGGCAGCATCCATCACACATCTGTTCTATTTACCAACAGTGAATCCATCGTATTATTCCTGGTTTTATTAAAGACTCGTCTCCTTGTAAATATTAAGAAAAATGAACTCAGTGAGGTTCCTACCAGCATCTCCACAAAAAACTCAGAGCCAAGGTACTCTGTGCTTTCTACACCGGGGAGTGAAGAAAGGTGTGACTTGGTCAACCTTGATCTGGTCACTGTGGTGGCAAAGGTCTTTAATCTCACACTGCTCTGAGTGCTGATGGGGATCAGGGAGAGGATGTGGGGAAGCAGAGCCCAAAATTCAACAAACAAGCAGGTTTTTTTAACCATGTAAAATCTACTTCTGTGAGGAGGGATGGCCAGAAGCCCAGAAGTGAGCAGGGCAGTTACTTTCAGCAGGATATTGGCTTAAAGGGGACATGAAATTACTGCCAGATAAGCTTAGAGGAGCAAGTCTAATAATTAAATAATAATTAAATAATAATTAAAATCCCCTACCAATGTCTTCAATTAACTTGTTTTTTATTTGCATTTTCAGCAAAGTCCCAGAACAGATGGGACTTTATGGATACCTATCAAGATGCCTACCTTGATCCAACCAGATGATGATGTAGTTGAAAAACAAGACTGAATTATCCAAAATAACTGTGTAATGCAAATACACACAGCTCCTGGCAGCTGTGGAGCAGGGGGACCCTGAAAGGTGATGGTATCTGAGGGGGTCTCCTCACCCTGCAAAACCCGCAGAGCTGGGATGAGCCTCCGGCATCCCCCTGGAGTGGGCTCCACTCCTGAATTTGGGAGCTAAAAACCCATAAAAATCCCAGAAGTTGGCAACCTCACCACAGAGCAGCAGTGATGATCTCTGTGAGGGGTTGATGAGTCCATCAAAGTCCACCCCCAAGATGACACAGCTGTGAAACACCCAAAAACATGACATTCATGGGAACAGAGGTAGTGTCACGACGCACTGCTACAGGGACTCCTCTGCGGCACCACAGCTTTGATGTTTGGGGGAAAACACTGGTGTTTCTCCTCGTCACACTTCTCCTCCTCGTGCAGGACGCTCAACGGCAGACCTCAGACTGGCCAAAACAAACTCTGACCCACTAGCACTGACCTTCAGGACAAGCAGATGCACACATCTCCATCAGGTCACTCTGTTTCCACCCCACATTTTCCCTCTCTGACTATTCCAGCTGCATTGTATTTTTTTTTTAATAACCCCAGGAAAGCTACAAATAATATAACCCAGGCACCAAGAAATCATTATGGAGCAAAAAAAAAATGCCACCAACTTTGCCAGCAGGATCACTGAGATCTTCCCAGGCATCACCAGACCAAGTACAGCAAACCCAACCGACCAAAGTGAACCCCAAAGCCCGTGCAGCAGGGATCACCTCACAGTCTCAACACAGAAAGTTCAAATAGGGTGTCCAATCTAGGAGAGATTGGAGCAAATCTGGACTCGGGCCCCTCTTGCCTTGGAAGAGAAACATGACAAAATGGGATTTCTGTTTCTCAACAGTCCAGTACCTCTTTTCTGAACAAGAAGTCTTCATCTTTCTCTTTGCAATCTCACCATCATGCGACATCCCACCAGCATTACCATCTTGGAAAGGAGAAACAAAAAAATAATTTAAAAACTCCAGATGTTCATCCCTGTGAAAACAATTCCTGGTTCCTAAGAAATCACCAGGACTCTGGCTGCAAGGAAGGGGTGTGTGCACTCATAAAGCATCATTGGTTGTTGTTGTAGAGCTAAATAAATAACAACTGATTCTTCTGTGCCCTGGTACCAAAAACTCTTGGTGCTTTATCCCAGCCCAGAGCAAAACCAGCAGTAACTTGCCAAGACCTCCCCTCTGAAGTTTCAGCATCCCCTGCCAGAGGGGACCCCAACCACCACCCTGCACCGTCCTCACTCGCCTGTGAGCCCTGATGCTGGTCCTCCTGTCAGAGCCTATAAACTAAATATCCTTAGCACAAGAGTAATTTTCATGTTAAGAGTTAAGTGGGCTGTGCAGAGGAAATAAAGGATATTTCAGGGCTTTATCCTTCTTATGACAACATTGTAATTCCTTTTGGAGCAGGAGAACAAGTATAAAAATTACTAAGATTTCCTTACTCTGTTGTATCCAAACCCCAGGAGACCAGCTCAGGGTCCTGTTCTCAAGCTCCCTGGAGTAACCAAACATACAAAAACATGATTTTGTTGTGGGAGCTGCAAACAGATCCGGGGGGGAGAGAAACTGCTGGGGGTGAGGGGTCCCTGTACTCTGAAAAATCCCCAGTTTCTCAGGCAGGTGTAAGCACCCCAGTTTGAAGAGCTCCCCACCAGCAGCTCCACTCTCCACTTCTTTAACTTACCATAACTAGAACCTCAAGCAAAGAAAGGAACACTTGCTAGATCTGATGTGAGGAGTAAATATGACACCTATCAGATTTTATGAGAGAGCATCATCCACCAGATTTCAACAAAACACTCACAAATTGCCAGTGCTGTGTTTAGAGCAGCTTTTCCATTTCTTCTACTTAAAGACCAAGCCACTTCAATTCCAACAGCTAGTAAAGAGCAACAACAACAAGAACCAGGGAAAATTAACCCACCTTTTCCAACAGGTTGGGCAAACCCAGATTCAGGTTTTTTTCATTAAAGTAGTTTTTCTTACAAGAGTCAGCTGAAGTGAAGGTTTTATTTGAACTGCAGCCAGCCTGATGGATAAATCAACTTTCCCAGCCAAAGGTTTTGGAACACTACTTCCAACTCGTGCCTGGGACCTCATACTCAGAGGCTGATGTTTTCCCAGATCTGATTATTATCAGGGATAATATGATTATTATCAGTGGAGCCCAGTGACAAGGCTCTGCACTGAAATGACAGCCTTAGAGATGACAGCCTGTGCTATAGCTTTTGCTATGGGGAAATTCCTTTGAATGTTTTCCAACCAGGAAAAAGCACGAGTGGAAAAAGACACAACTCTGCTCTCAGAAAAGTGGGTTGGGATGAGAAGGAGCTGTCAGCAAAAAGGGGTTGGGGGATCACGATCCAGGGCTACCCTGTCTGGTCAAACCTTATCCCAAATGGGCTGGGATAGGAAGAAAACTACCTTAAAACCAGGGGAAAAAAAAACCAAACAACAACCAAACAAACAAGGGGCTACCCTGTCCAGCCAAACCTTAGGGATCCCAAATGGGCTGGGATAGGAAGAAAGCTACCTTAAAACCAGGGGAAAAAAACAAACAACAACCAACCAAACAACAACAAACCACAAAAAAACCCCAAACAAAACAAAGCCCAAAACAAAACCATCATCTGCAATTTGTATGCTATAAAGTTGATAATAAAACTCCAGATCAAGGAACCATCTCAGTCTGAAATTTTAGCGGAAAAATTAGAAGTCAAACACTCCTGCAATCCGATTTCCAACCACAGGAGCAGTTCACCGCTCTGACTAAGCTATCTCATTTTCTATTCTGTTTTAGAAAGACTTGGTTATGACTTTTAAAGGGAAAAAAAAAAACTTTTGATTATCCATGATTGGAAGAGCCTGGATCCAGCCAGTACCCACCCGCAGCCCCCAGATGCACCCAGTTTGCTCTAAGGATGAAAGGGAACCTCTGTCCCCTCCCTGCTAATGACTAACAGGTGGGTTTCCCACACCCCATCCAAAAATAAAAAGCTCCTTTCTAAAAATACCACCCTGCATTTACAACGCCAGATTTTCCAGAAAAAAAATTAAAAATAATAATTAAAAAATGCTGCTGATAGCAGAGGTTTCCCAAACAATCGCTTTTATAGGAACTTCAAGCTGCCCTTGCAGCAGAAAGTTTGGCGAAAGGGAAGAATACAAATCTTTGTTTAAAATTCCAGCCCCGTGGAGAAACCCATTCCCTGGGCCAGCTCCGGAGCTCAGGCTCAAATCAGCTTTATGGTAATAACAGATTACAGAACACAGCGACACAAATAAATTTTTTTTTTAATTTTTTTGTTGTTGTTGTTGTTACTAGAGGATGTATAATTGAAATGTCTGCGATTCAACAATCACCTCGGAATTCATAAATACCTCCTAGTATTCCACACACACTCTCCTATAATGAGACCGTCTTCAATTTTCCTCGGTAAAGAGTCCTTTAAAGAATGCTAAAGCAGGTCGGCGCCCTTACGCACTGATGGAAACAGGAACAAAAGCATTTTGTCACCAGGCATCTCGTCTGGCATTATTTTCTTCACTCTGCTTAAACAAACTGAAAAGTACGTGCTTTGGTTTTGGGGGGTTTTGGTGGTGGGGTTTTTTTTTTTTTGGTTGTTGTTGTTGTTTTCTTTCTCCCCTCTCTTAAATATCTGCAATAACTACAATTTCATTCCCGGTCCGTAAACCACCATCTGTATAAAAACAACAGTCCATTATATACCCAACCGTCACCGGCCAGTGTTTTTCCTGCTTGGCTAATGGTTTGGGTTTTGGTTTTTTTTTTTAAAAAAAAAAGAGGATTAAAATGTCATCCCATCCCTCACGTTCTGGGGAGCAGTGGGTATTCCACTCCTCTGGTCATGGTATATTTAATCAAATAGGAATGATTAAAGTCCTTCAATTAGAGCTACGGATGTTCATGGCAAGCAATGCAAAGGCAGCGGAGAAGTGGGAGCTGGAAGAAGAAATTACTTCTACTACTACTTTTTTTTTTCCTCAGATCTCCATCTCTCACTTTTCTTCCTTCCCAGGCAGAGCCATGGGACCCGGCAAAGTACCGAGCACTAAGCTCCAGGCAGGATTTACCTTGGGGACAGGACAAAAGGCTATTCTTTCCCTTTTGGCAAGTAAAAAAGTGATTTGGGGGGGGGGTGTGTCTATTTTTTGGTGAAAAAAATCACCAAAACCAAACAAAAAACACCACATCAGAGCATCACGCGTAAATCTACGCACCCCGTAAAATTTTTGCTTTCTAGTGATAACAAGGAAAGGTTGAAAATTAAAGAAAAATAAAGAGAAAAAATAGAATTATTAGGGAAATTTAGCATTCTGAGCACGGAGGGGTGT
>NW_010309110.1:0-269 GCF_000700745.2 Antrostomus carolinensis
ACAACAACCTTGTAGCAAAGCTTAGAAGGTAAGGGATGGATGAGTGGACGGTGAGGTGGATAGAGAACTGGCTGACTGGCAGAGCTCAGAAGGTTGTGATCAGTGGCACAGAATCGAGTTGGGGGCCTGTAACTAGTAGTGTTCCCCAGGGGTCGGTATTGGGTCCAGTCCTGTTTAACATCTTCATCAACGACCTGGATGTAGGGGCAGCATCTACCCTCAGCAAGTTTGCTGATGATATGAAATTGGGAGGAGTGGCTGGCGGACCC
>NW_010309110.1:1011-16671 GCF_000700745.2 Antrostomus carolinensis
GCAACCTGCTGTAGGGAACCTGCTTTGGCAGGGGGGTTGGACTGGATGATCTCCTGAGGTCCCTTCCAACCCCTATGATTCTGTGATTTGTGATCAGTGATGACAGTTTTTATTTAGAAGTACAGATTCAATAAATGAACAAGTCAAAGTGAATCCCTTAACAAAGATGACCCTAAGTACATTTCCAAAATGTATTTCTCATCAATAGATCTCAAAGTTCTTTAGAAGAATAGTATTTATCATTATCCCCAATTTAAACACAGTAAAATGATTAAGAGAAGTGAAACCTCAAGTGAGCACCACAAAGCACTGACCAAGATGGGTCTAGTCATTGTGCTCCTCTCTGCTTCAAGCATGCCAATATACATCAATCTGTTTTTACACCAGCTACTACTACTAGCTGCAGCTACTAAACAAAAAGTATTTTACATGACTGGATTAGTCATTCCTATAATCCCACACACAGTAGTAATTCTTAAAGACTTTTTTAATTTAATGTAAGTATGCGCACATATATGAATGTCCATGTACGTATACACACACACAATTTAAACAGGAAATCTGAATGCAAGCACAGCATCCACAATACATCACTCACGACTCTTACCTTCAGGTTTACCTAACAACAACAACAACAACAAAAATAATCAGGGTTTAATGAAAATCAGTATAGATCTCAAAATAAATGTCAAAATTTAGACCCCTAACAATTAGTCAAAAATCAAATCCAATTAGAATCATATTCCCAGTCTCAATCAAATCACAGGTCTTCATAAGAAGACTTCTATATATATTTTAATATAAAAACTAAAACTAATCAGGAAAAATTACTGTTAAAAATAAATGCCTTCTATAATTTTACCATAACACAGGTATCTTAGAAGAGCATGACTGCAATACGTAGATTTAGATCTCTCATGAGTTCTGCTGTTTTGTTAAATGCAGTAACAATCCGTGTAATGCTTAACTTCAGGCAACACATTGAACACAGAAAAAATTCCTGCTGTCCTGGATTCCCTAAAGCACACTGAAATTGCAAAGACAACTACAGTGTATTTTTCTCCACTGGAGGGAGAAAAATATTGATTCTATGAACTCCTGTAAAAAGTATGCCTTGCTTTTACATTTATTAGATGAGTACATATGGGACAAAAGCCTGAAATAACTCTGTGAATGCTGTTAGGAATGATAAGCACTACCACAGATTTATTTCAAAAGAAAACACATGAAAAAAGAAGGGTACACACTGCATTATGAGAACAACAAGAAATTTCTATCTGGAAGGGCAATCAAAAAATAATTTATTTATATTTACTTTAATTTTAATGTAGTGTATATTAAATACATTTGCACCACTGAAGGGCCTCCCTATATTACCCATACATTAGCAGCTGCTTTTTCTCATTTTTAGGTTTAGATTATTAAAAGAGAACAAGAAAAAAAATAGAGTTAAAATAAAATGGCATTTGTTATGTAAGATGTTGATTCAATGTATGCTTTCTATAAACTCACCATAGAAGTGTCCAAAGCCCATGCTGATTGCAATCACCAAAGCTAGTATGATGCATCTGTTAAGGCCACTACTGAACTGGCGCTGGTGCTGCTCTTCTCTGGGAGGTTCAGACTCCAGATCAGCAGGTGACCCACCCTCAGCCTCGGAGCTAGAGATCAGCCTCTTCTTAGCCCGACGTTTCCGAACGGTGGGACTGGACTGATTGCTAGTTTCATCACTACTTGATTCATCATTGCTAGCCTGAGATGAAAAAACTGAAAACCAACACAGAACAGTCTTTAAAATGCATTAATTGTTGCTTTAAAAATCAATTTGAGTACCAAAAGCCATCCTAATTATGCAAAATGTATTTGGCATTTATCTTTGAGAACCTTAATAAAACAAAATAAAAATTCTCAGTGTGATAGTTTATGCTGGATACTACACAAGGAATGCTTGATCTCCAAAGTTAAAAAAATCATTTTTTAAAAGGAAAAGATAGAGAAAAAACAATAAATCATCAGCAAAAAAAACAGTATGGTACTTCCCCATACCTCATAATTCACTTATGATAAAGAGTTTCTTTCAGACAATCCTGCCTCTTAAAGCACCTACTGTACTGCCTCTGCAAATTCTTGTGAAGTATAAAAGTTAAGAATTCTGTTTTCTTTCTCTTACACATATTGAAACTGAACTACTTAATAACAAAAAGGCAACAGAAAGGCTTGCTAAAAGAAAGCATCCTAAAAGACAGACATGGCTTTATTATATTCTCTCAAAAAAACTTCTCTCTCTGATCTACATGCAGCTGCAGACAAAATTACATTAAAGTCCATTAATGTGTAGAAATTATAAATATCCAAACAAAGCTTTGCATTGCAAATCTAAATACATAATTTTGTTTACTTTTACCATCTACCATATACTACCTATTAACATCTTTGCCCACCTTTCAAAAGCCATTTTCAATCACTACTGCACAAGAAAAGAACCACTTGGGTGCTTCTGTGTTTGTCCCTCCCTAACACTCTGAATCCAAAACTCTCCTATTAACTGACTGGTGTTTTGGAAGATTGAATCAGCCAAGATTTAAGATAAGAACAAATTCTAACCATAAAATATATCTTTTGTGGCATTTTTTTAAATGGTACTTATGATACCATTTGTATGTTCACATTCCTATGGCCTAAAAGCCATGTTATTTTCTAACTGTGAAAACAACAATAGAGCCATAATTTATTGTTGCTATTAGTAGTGCAAATGATTGCTGTACGTACTGTAAATAAATTTCTATAATCCAGGACAACTATACAAGTAAAAAGTATTAAATTTCCCTCCTTTGAAAGCATAATTTTCAATTGAAAAGCAAGTATCATGGGGAAGCAGTAGCAGGGTGAAAAAGAAGCTTTCGAATATCTCTGTTCATGTACCTAATTCACATGCCTGAAATAGGTGACCAATGAAACTTCCAGCACATGACATGCTCCTGCACAGACACTAAATTTGATGCCCACAATTACACAATGTTAATGCCCCTTCTCAAAATATGGCTGTTCATTCTCATATCAGAGATCATCACTCAGATGTAAAAACATAAATACAGAGTTACTTTTCTTGAACATTTCACAACTGAAAATCATTTGTTTGAGCAAAGCCATGCACACATCACCAAACTGACAAGAATGTCAAGCAGTGCCAGCCATTATCTATAAAAACCATTACCAATAAAGATTCTTCACTGAAAATACATTCCAACTTAATAGAAGTTATTACATCAACCTCAAAAAAGATTACCAAGTAGTATCTGGAATACATGTCTAATTTCTGACTCCATGGACAAGCAACAAGTCAGATAACAAAAGATAACTTCCTCTCTTATTAATTTAAAAAAAAAAAAAAAATCCATTTCAGTCAATTAGTCAAACCAGACTGACCAAGCAGACACTGTGATAAAGACAAATCACTTAAACAGCTACTTGACATGCAGATTCTTAAATGAATTTATATAGCTTGATAGAAAATGACACCATTTTAGAATCAGTCATTTAAGCAGATGCATACTTCCCCAATCCTGGACAATGAAGACAAGCATTGAGAAATTAGTCAGGAGAGAGGTATTTTTATTAGAATGCAGAGGTCAGACATTCTTTGTAAGACAGGTGTTGTTATTTCTCATTTGGTTTTTTTTAGGGTTTTTCAACAACCAAAGAAGCTTACACATATAGAAAACAAAAGTAGCTAAGGAACAAGCTGCTTCCAGACAAATGGGAAATTCTTTGATGTACATTGGACAGCAAAGTATAGGAAAGAGGGTGGGGAGGCGGAAAGAGAGAGATGATCAGAAATCAAAGAGAAAAAGCTGTAAGACACTTAGGGACATTCACAAGCACTTACTGGCAAATTGTCAACAGCACTACACTTTCAGGCAAGAATGACACTGCCTTACAGCTATGGTAAGAATTCAGTACAAAACAGTAACATCCACAGGTTGAAAAAGAGTATAAATGAAACAAATCGTGACCACAGTAGCAGTCCAAAATTCTAGCTTCTGCTATGACTTTGAAGTGTCAGATCTACACTAGACACCAGGCAAAGTAACAATGTCAGTTGAAATGTGCTTTTCTTTGACATTTCTGCACAGACATATCTCAAGCCTAGTTAACTTCATTCATGAAGCAATATTAAAACATTTCTGTTTGCATGGTGAAGACAGCCTAAACAGGAATTGGTTTGCAAGCAAAAGCGGCAGAAAATTATTGTAGAATGTTTTAGTATCTACATTAGGAAAATCTGAAGCTCATCCTTTTCCAACACAGCAGAAAACACAACAAGAAGTGGATGGCAAAGATTTCCATTGCCAAAAAGCGGCATGAAAGTTCTGACTGCTAAAACTTTGGCATTTAAAATAAATGCAAAAGTACTCCAGACATGTTCTATAAGACTTGGTCAATCAAATACACAGCACTAAAGACCATGCTGAAATCAGGTTCAGTTAGAAGGAAGAAATTCTTTTTGCGAGTCACACGTGGATTTGGAATCCAACTAGAACCATTCATTTAAATGGTCAAGCATACACATTAAAAAGTATTACAAAGCCTACTGATGCCCATTCCAAATTTACATTTAAGTTTAACATTTGTCAAAAAAGCAAATAAAACACTGACAGCACAGCCAAATTCTTCAGAGAGGACTGGCTTTCAGCATCTGTTTGGAATATCACTACTATAAGATCAAGTCAGATGGCTACTGATAATTTTAAGAGCACTCCATGCAAGCCATAAGCAATCAGCTTTACACAAGCTGATCAAATTTAATCACACCACCTTGGAAAGGAAGACTGTGAGACACATGCTCTTTCACCTCATTTCCCCATCCCCTTACACAATCAGGAATCTTCCTCAGCTTCTCCAGCCAACTGACTTTTGTGTACAAAAACATGGGGGGGGGGAAAAAAACAAAAACATTTTTAGAACTCAGCTCTAAAACAAAAGAGAAAGTCCACTACACTTAAAAATTAAGTCAAGTCATCCAGGAGACAAAGGCAACAGCTTTGTTACGAATCATCATTGGTCATAATTAGATGCTAAGCTGTCATTTTCCGATTCCAATGGATACTATACAGATACATGAACTTTTAACAATGCTTTATTCTACTTCTAAGATAAAACAGAATTTTAAAGAAAATTCTGCTCTTGTAATGAACTTACTTGGAAAGGTTAGAATCAGTAACACAAAAGTGTAATAGAGTATAAAGAGAAGAGAAAGGATTACAAATAAGCAGCCAAACAGAATTTAAAAAGGAAGACTAGAGAACTAGAGAATAGTAACACAACAGTAAGGATTTTTTGTTTGGGTTTGTTGGGGGGTTTTTTTGTTGTTTGTTTGTTTTTAGTAGTCCAAATATTCATTATCTTCCTTATGAATATCATGTGTTGCATTTCTGCCAAGTACTGTGAGTATCTTAAAAAAATACATATTTTTTTTTGCTTACCTACATAGCTACATTCTACCTAGCTATGAAGGTAAGCAAAAAGTTTTTGTAGTCATGCTGCTATTAGTCCTTGTGGACCCAAAAATAGATTCTCTCCCAGTTGGTATTTATTTATGTCAACTCCATAAGAGTAAAAAAAAAAATCGCCAAGAGAAAACCTCTATTCTATGAACTAAAAGTCACCTTAAGTCTCCAAAATATGCTATAAATTTACTTTCTATTTAAAATAGTGAATGCTTAAAGGGAGAGAACACTTTCAAATAAGATGATTGCAGATATACATTTGGACAAAGTTTTAGAGTTAGGGCAACTAGAGTTGTCCTAGACACTGCAAATACTTGGACATGTACTCAATGAGACCAATTCTTTTTTTCCCCCTCTACACATAAAGAGGGTTCCCTCCGCAAAGATTTTTTTCTTTTTCCCCTCCTGGTGACATTTTTACACACAGTTGCTTAGTAATTTATTGCTCTTACCTGTTTCTATATGTGAAAATGCATATTGACTGCTAGAGGAGGAACCCATATTAAAATCCTCACTTTGGGCTTCTTCACCATCAGCTGGAGCTTCCTCCTGACTTTGAGTTTCTTCTGGTTTTGGAGCTTCAAGTGTAACAATGTCAGAATCATCACTAATAGTTCCAATGCAGGACCCATCATCAGGGATTTTTTCTTTCTTTCCCTAAAAAAATGGACAATGTAAGCATTATTAAGATACATATCAAATAACTAAAAAAAATAGCAGGAATTCTAATGCTTTAAAAAAAGGAAAAAAATCAGTAGCTTTATTTTAATGCTTTCAAAACATTGTTTGGCCTTGTCAGATAGGGCTTACAGAAGCTTCTGAATACAGTAATTTACCTCTGGAACTGTCTGGGTTTCCTCAAAAGCAGAGAGGGTATTGTCTGTCACTGGTATCTCACCATCACTGTTGCACTGAGCTATATAAATAAAAAGATGAAAAAAACAAACAAACATGGGATTAAAACCAGTGACTCCACAAATTATGCCCACTCCCATATAATATTAAAATATGTGTAATCATAACAGATTTCTATTATCTACTCATATCAGGGAAGGTTTTCCAAAAATACACTAAATCTCATTTTTAATATCCCTCTAACAAACATCAGAATCCTGTTTGTCATTACTTAATACAATGTTTTGAAGGATACTCAAACTCAAATGCTCATACTGATGATAATGCAAATAATCTATAAATGAAAAACACAGTTACATAAAAACCAACACTGTCCTGTAAGTTGACACCACAGTACATTTGTATGCTAGGATAATTAAAATATTTTCCAGATAGTCATTGGAGTTTTAAGTATCTAAATCTGTTTTTACAAGGACAGGTTATGAATTTGTAAACATGGCCAACCTCAAATTCAGACAACTGCACACTGAACCTGTCAAGTCTGTGTTCTCCTATCAGTATTAACAAATTGAGTATTAAATTTAGTAAAGTTGAAGGATTTTCATTATATTAATATGCAGACTTATACTTCCAATTCAAGAAATGCTAATACAGTGCCATAATGTCATTTTTTAGGTGTAAAAGCATTGATGGTTCCCTTCAAATTACTCTTATTTGACCTATGATATTATTAAGGAATGTTTAATATATTAATTTTTTTTATCAATAGCACTTCTATAAACTATCTTCCAGCAACACCAGTGCATACTATTCTATAACACATCTAAAAGATTGACAAACTTAAATACATTCTACTAATTTCATCTATTTCAAGAAAAAAAAAAAACTTTTATAAAGTTGATGCCTGAATATTTTCCATAACACTGATGAAGCAAGTAATCTGACGGAGGCCTACAAAGTATACAAAATCTATTAAAAATACTAATTTTGTGCTGATGCTACAACAGACATCTGTTTTAAGGAACTGTTCTTCTTTCAAAATCTTACCCTGCAAATCAATTGGTTGCTCCTCTTCTTGCAAAGAAATGTATTCTTCTGAAACAAACTCATGGTTATCATTTGTGCTTCCATTTTCTGAAGTCACCGTCTCTATGTCAGAACCCTGAAGAGTTTCAAATGAACACTACAAGTTACTGGGATTTTCATTAGTAAAGCAGAAGGAAAGTGTTACAAAGAAAACAGAACATTAATAATAAAAACAGAAAAGAAGAATAATAACCTTTAAAACTGAAGAATATTTTAAGCAAACAAAAGCAAGAGAAATACCAAGTAATTAACTAGAGGGAAACAACTGTTAGTGTGTAACACTTAAGACCATAATTGATAAAAGGCAGAGGAGGACAATTCTAGGGATTTTTTTTTTTTTTTTTAAAAGATATTTAGGCAACAATTAACAACAATGCTAAGTATTTTAAATAACTATTTTCTATTAGCTTTATTAGACCTCTTTATTAAACAGAATTTAGAGAAACAGAGGAGGTTGTCAAATTAGTTTTGAATATGGGATCTAACTCTTGCACACATGTCCATGTATTGTCATCCTTCCAAAAAATGGAACTTCCAAGAGTACCACCATGAACTCTAGTAAAGTACTAGTATGAAAAAAAAATATGTATAAGTCTACTCCATCTCAATTCATGGCAGCAAATTTGAATGGCTGCTATAATAGTACATCTCTGACACCAGGAAAATAAATATTTATACAATCTCTAAATTGGATTTCTGTCTTTAATCCAGAAAGGAGCCGTAGTTATTAGTCAGCTGCCAGTCACAAACAACCTCGGAGCAAAACAGGAACTGAAAGTAAACAATACTTAGAGACTGCAGGGCACTGAAGGTGAGCAATATAGTTGACAACTCAAAATATTTAATCTTCATATTGTAATTTTTGTTTAAAAGAACAAATTATAAACATGCAAAACATAACTGAAAAACACTAAGTCACTCTGATCCATAAACAACTTGAGCTGTTTTTGTAAACAGAGATAGTTATTTTTGCAACAGTAGGTGTGAAGTTACAGTAGTATTAATACTCCAGATCAGTTTTCCTAGATGCCTCATTTCAGGACTCAAGCAAACATGTATGCTTTTGTTTTTAAGAGGAGACTGTATTGCACAAAGATTAGACACCTCAAAAAGAGTTGTGTAAGATTCATTCTACAATCACATTACAAAATTATGTTCCTTTTTAAAAGGCTTCAAAAATTAACTGCTTTAGTAATTTGACAAATACTTTTTATTTTTTCTTTTTACAACAAAAATTCTATAGTATTTCAAATTTGCTTAATCCTTAGCTCTATCCCCTTCCTAAATATCCAAATCACTTCCCCAAAGTATACAGTAGTCCACATGTCACCCCTTTCCTAGATAACAAGTGTTTGAAGGGTATATAGTCATCCCACTCATTCTACTTTGTTCATGCTCAGATTCAAAGTTGTTTTGCCAGGAGAATGACAATAATGGGAGCTCTTAGACACCAATGTTCTCCCAACCCAACCAGAATTATTTTATTTCTTTTAATCAAGGAAGAACAACTGTGAACAGAAAATCTCTACACCACAGAAATCTCTTCTGCTTTGGCTAGTAGAATCCTCCCCTTCCTATAATCTTGTATTATGTTCATTTATTCAGACTGCATAATACATTTTTGGTTACAGCATAAAGTAACCATCCCAAGTATGAAAATAAAGCCTGCAATTCACAGCTGAGTAACACAGCTATTGTAGTCAACTCCTAAATCCTTTCCCTTTTATTAGAAGTCTGTAAAGCCCAGCAGCCTGTGCACTTCTGTACCCTGCCTGGTCTTTAGGACTGGAGCAAGTGGGTTTTCTGTTTCCCTTGATGTCAGGATTCCCAACTTGCCATCCAACCCAAAACAAGGAAAAGAACTTTTAACCATCTCTTAAATATCACCTTGCTGCCAACAGAAATGAAACCACACCCAACATTTATAATTCACAAACTTTATCTCTTGCTTTTGAAACTGAACTGAGCTTTCAAAACTTGAGTACAATCACAAGCTTGCAATGGTTTGCCTTTCAAACTCCCCAGATTTTCATTATAATCTGCAAACAGGGGAGCATGCAGGCAAGGAGAAACAGCTGACCACTACTCATTATCTCTTCCCATTATTTCCTGTTTTCCTCCTATGAATTAAGTATCTCAAGGATTTTTCCTTGAAAATGTTTTGGGGCACACAACAAGAAGATACAGACAGCCAATACATAAGCATCATTCCAGGAAAACAATCAATCCATTTGCTCAGAGAATTCTGGCTCAATAACCTGTTCAGTTTACAAGACAACACTAAATACTTAAAACCAAAACACTTCAAAACTCAAACCTCCTCAGAGAAGAATCTCTTACCACACCCAAGGTTCTTTCAGGCTGTTACAGCTTTTAAGACCAAGCATAAGGATGGCAGCCCTCACCAAGCATCATTTTAAGCTCTGAGAAGGCTACACTTCTCATTCTTGAGCTTACAGCACAGATGTAAGGAGAGCTGCCCTGCCCTCCCATCACCTTAACTTCTCAGTAAACCTAATAAAATGTTGTCTTTGCTTTACTTGCTGCAGCTTCCCCCAGGTTCCACTTGAGGCAAGAAAGCTCGAGAAAACTTCAGCATCTTGGGTATGGAATATATAATTATATACTCTCTGTAACATAACCCTCTCCAAGGGGATTTCCAACCAATCTTTGCAACACTCTTGATTTCTGGAGACCAAGACCCTCTCAGCTCCCCATATCTTTCCTTCTCGATGCAGAAAAGCCTTCCACAGAAATAAAAAGTGCTTAAAAGCGTGCAAATAAGACCCAACAGGCCTATGCACATCTCTCTCCAAACTGTCTCAGCACTCTGTAAGCAGAGTGAAGAAAGATTAGAGCAGCACATCTTGCAGATGTCTTTGCACCAGTCCTCAATTTCCTGAAGCTCAGAGGCTCAACTCAAAGACAGATTGTTCCAGTCAGGAACAAAAGCACAAACAGAAATACAAGATAAGGGCTATAGCATTCACATGAGTCTTTAAAACACCTTCTACTAAAATTCTAGTCATTTAGAATAAACCTGTCTCTACCCTATTTTTCACAGTAAGAAAGACAGAAAGTCAGGACAGAGGGCTGTTCCTAAACAGCAACTGTTGAAGCTACTAGGATCAGCCAGCTTAGTGGCAGAAGGCACTTGAAGAAATCATGGAATCATTTCCTTCTGCACGAGATATTTTTCCTGCCTATTATGCCCAACCTTTTTTTTTTTTTTTCTTTTTTTTTGAAGGTGGTGAAAGGGAATTTGGAAGGAAAAGAAGAAACATATAAGCAACAACAGACAAGCTAGATAGAATGTCAGTTATTTCAAGAAAGATGGAACAAAGGAGAGTAGCTCACTAAAATTCTAGCAATTCTTCAAAGTAAAACCTCTGAAGAAAAAAAAAATTATTTTAAACAACAAAATGTATATCTGCTATAGTAAAGGAAACATTTTTAAACAGTACTTTTATGTTTTCTTATTTATAAATCTCTCTTCTGTATTCACTGTTGATATGCAAAGTCCACACAAAACAAAAACTACAAAGTTGAAATAATATTTTACGGCATATAGCTAGTCTTAAACTGACAGAACTTTATTAACTTGAGATTGAGTACCTCATGATTGATGACAGTCCAGCCACAAGATGAATCACTGTCACTGGAATTTTCAGACATTTTCAAAGCACACTGCAAGTAAAAGTAGATTCTTTTAACATGCAAGGTATGTAATTTCATGGCTCTCTTGAAAAAAATAAAGAAAACATAAGAATCGAAATCATGATGTTACAGAACACTACACTGACTCACAAATTGTTTCTGGAAAAAAAAAAAAGATAGAATAAAAGTTTAGAAAGAAAACATATTATTTAGTACATATCTCCTATTACCTTTGTTATACTTGGAGCAAATATGGCTTTGCTAGGTACCTGCCTATTTTAGCCAGCCAAGAAGGTCTTAGAGTAGCTAAAAACACACACACACGGCTAGCCAACAGGTCAATAAATTTAAAATTCATCTGTAGCACCACTATTTAAGACATGTTTCAGTAGGTGAAGTAATTTCTGAATTGTTACATGCATAGGAACAACAGTTTATTCAAGAAAAACACCTTTTTTGGAGAAGACACAAATTAGGATCTTTTGGAATTAATTCTCTTCAACTACTGCACAAAACAATGTTTCACGTTTCTTTCACTCCTTTCAAGTACTCTTAAAAACACCAATTCTGAAGCAAATTGAGAGAGTACCTGGTGAGCACAAAAGCAGAACAAAAAAACCTGAAGTACAAATTTTGCATGTTACAATACTACCAGATGACACTGGTAGTTATTTTCACAAGAGATCTGTCTGGCTGCCTATTTATTTTCTCTCCTGTACCAGGAATATATAATATTCATCATTGTTACATTCAGATTATTTTTTAAAGTTCTTAACTAATAGAAAGACTTTAAAAAGAAACAGAATGCATTTCTTGTTCCTTAAAATAAAAATATATAAAGTTGATAAATAAAATTTATTATAGATTTATCTCCAGGGGAAAAAAAAAAACCTTTCCAAAAATCAAAGAATTTCCAATCAATTGCGTGTTACATTATGCATCTATTGTAATATAACAGCAAAAGAAATCATGGTTCAATAAAGCTGTCAATATAATTGCCATTTTATAGAAAAGCAGAGAGTTCTGAGAACTTCAGACATCTGCTTTATTACCCACACCTAGATCTTCCAGTAAGAACACAGAGAAAAGAACCTATTTGTTTACATTTATTTACTCTCCACTTTATTATCAATCCTGTCTTTGCTCTCAGTTTGTTAACACAGAATATACACAAACTTTGAATCAAAACATCTAAATATGCCAGAGTGGCTATAAATCTGCACAACAAAATATGAAACTTCCAATTCCATTTAGGTTTCTTAAAAAATACAGTAAACATTTGACTTGTATCTCTGCATTACGGTAGTTATGTTTTTCTAATAAAATATTTTTTCCTCATCATCTTCAACTAATATACTTGGGGTTCTTCTGTAAAAAAGGCAATGGGAAACAATCACAACCACAGTTTATAAAGCAAAAACATTCACTCACTATCAACTTAGTTATCAGCCTTACAGAGAAACTGGATTTCCATTTAATATAAAGCCATACTTTGAATATGGTTGTCATTTTCCTTTAGATCTTTTTCTTCCTTAATTAGTGCTTTTCCTGGAATCTCAGCTAGGGACAGGGTTGGGGGTGGGGGGGAGAGCAGGGGGAGAGCACGTTTTGGTTTGGGTTGGTTGTTTGGGTTTTTTTAATCATGCTGTAGTCAGTCATCAAAATCTTTTTTAAATAATGATTTTTTTAAATCATACTTCTTCCATCATCAAAACAACAAACATCTAAATGGCAAAGGCTGCGTTCCAGAGTTCTCACAACAAGATGACATTAATGCTTGCTGTCATTAAATCATTCTGAATGTGACCAGGCATTCAGCAGCAGCATTCCTTTCAGAGGAAGGCAATTACCAGCACCAGAACTTGCCACCTATCAGAAACATCACTGGCTACGATGCAAAAATTGCACTGGTAATCTGAAATTATCTTTTAAGAATTCTCTTCAGTATAAAAACATTCCCATTTCATTATTCTACAGTTCAATGAATAAAGCAATCATAAGAGTATCAAATTTATTGTCACTGAAAACCAAGGCTTTTGTGTAACCACAAAAAATACAGTTTGGTGCAAATATAGTACAGGTTGCTGCCCAGTCCTTACTAGCGAGTCTGATCTCCAGTGAGGAAGAAATTCAGGCTGTGGTTTCATAATGTGGCAATTATGTGTGTGTGCCCAATGTGTGCAGTTTTAATGCATCTCGGTGCTAAATGAAAAACAACTAAGTCATACAATACAAATCCTTTAACAGACAAAAATAAAAACAAAATAAATAGTTGATACAAGTCCATTTAATAATTTCGAAAGGGCAAGTTTTAACAGCAGACTCTGGCTGGATGTTGTAACGTCTGTCTTCTCTAGCTAACTCAGCATTTCACCACAGGCCCCAGCTAACTCAACATAAATGCTGCTGCATTCTCCCTCTCCATCCAGATCACAGACTGACAGGTAACTGAGCACTGCATAAAACCAATTCTACTGAATACACAACTATGGCCTCAGGCTCCACAAAGCATTAAATATCTGCCTTCCCTTCCCAAATGAAAGCTTCAGGTTCTAACTATGTGGGTATCAGTAGAATCAAAAAATCTTAAAAAAAAAAAAACAGATAAACAAGCAGACAAACAATCATAATTTTCTATTACTTTCTGGCCCTGATAAATGGCCCCAAGTTAAAAGTTATTTATCTTGTATTTAACCAGAATATTATACAAAGGCTACATATTTAACTGCTGCATACAGGTGATCAATCTCCAAAACAAAAATGTTTTTAATATCAAGAAAAATAATGGCATAAAAAGAATAATTACAAAATCATTGAGGTTTACGAGTACAACTGCTAAATTTATCAAAGTGTTGATAGATACATAGCATGACATCAGACTGAAGGGCATCTCTAGGGTCACTATATTGCTACAAGGACCTTCAGCAAAAATACATGTGTAAAACAGTTATTAAAAGTAAAGCATTTTATTAATTATAATTAGTTAGCTCTACAAGAGCAGAACAGCCTAAAAAGCTTTAATTCAAGCTTTTAATTAAAGCTTCCTAAGCTTCAACCATCAGCTACAGTAAACAGCTTATTCCTGTAGAAGACTAACAAAACAAGCATAGTCATAGCTAAATCTGAGGTCAAATCCAATTCTGTAAGTAAACTGAAATACAGAAGACTAATCTGAACCCAATGGCTAAACTGACCTACTTGCACAATCTTTACCAGCTTGTAGTCTCCACCATCAAATGACAAAGGCCCACTAAGAACCAGTACAATTTTCCTAGTAGCCCAAAGGTGCTGGATACGGTTGGCACCATCTTTCTGAATGCAAGCTATTAAAAAAAAAAAAAAAAAAAAAAAGAAGTAGATTTGGGAAGGAATTAAACAGACATGAGGCCTGCAAACTTCCTAATTAACCAAGATGATGCTAATGGGTTCTAATCCAATAATAGCAGAGATAACTAGATGATAGAGTATTCCACAACTCCTGTATGTCAGGCTGAGTCAGAAGGAAAGATTAAAAAAAAAAAAACAAACCAAAAACCAACCACCCCACACACACAGCTTCACTGGTTTGCCTTCTCACTAAACACCTTCATTGCTGCTATTTTTCAAAAGAAAGGTACAGTTCAAGTTCTATACTCCAGTTTAAACTGCAAAGTTGATTCTAGGCCCACAAATGTCCTATGCTCTCAGTGATATCACCTTTTAAATTTATACCTGGACAAAATAAATATCCATCATATTCAGAGTTCAACCTCTGTGAACTTTTGTTGGAGGGGAAGGAATCAGAAGCATGAACTACTTTCCTGCCCTTAATGAAATGTAAACCAGAAGCATAAGGTGTAAAAGTTTACAGCCATGTGTATTGTTGATAACGTAATACCAAGTTATCCCATGTATCTATAAAAATAAATGAGATATTACATCCTATTTCTCCACTGTGAAGCAGCACAAATACCGGTCTCAGAAAGAATAACCATTCCAGTCCAAACAAGCCCCTAAGTTCTTCCACCTTAAAAGCAGATTTCCTAGACTGAAAAACACCCAATAAGCATTGACAAAGACGAGTAAGAGGGCGAGGGCACAGACAGGAATCGGTGTTCTTTAGCTTGCCGTGCCCTCACTCCAAGTACAAACTCAGGGCACTCTGAGGTTCTCTGTCGCACGTAACAAGTAACAACATGCTATAGGGGTATTAGATTTCAGGGTTTTCATGCAAGTTTATTATTTCTACTGCTAAGCAGCATAACTTCTTCCCCAAACTAACATTCTTCTTTATGAACTTATTTAGCAGCCTATACAGACTACTTCGCGGCCATGACTTCCAGCGAGGCCACTGTGAACGCCAGCTCAGCCCGGGCCGGGCCAGCACCCACTCACTCCTCCTCTCTCGCAGGTGCTGCGATACCACACCCGCAACAGCGCGGGGCACGGTGCCAGCACCCACAGCACCAACACCACCCCCTGCGAAACACCGCACCTTGCATCAGCCACAGAAACACGGGCAGATGATGACAGAGAAGGAAGTTGGCAAACGCCAGCGGCCAGGGCCAGGGCCAGG